>NW_021247890.1:0-749 GCF_002162155.2 Triticum dicoccoides | reverse complement strand
GCAAGTGACTTGCGATCAGTTGCGGCTGCTGCTTCCCAGTAAATCTTGTCGGCGCAGATAAGAGCATCCTTCTTGTCACCAGGGACAGAGATGACACTTATCAGGCCTGGCATCTTCAGCATGTTGTATGCATAGTGAGAGGCTGCCATGAACTTGGCGAGTGTTGGACGGCCGAGTATCCCATTGTAAGGCAATGGAAAGTCAGCAACGTCAAAAGTGACCCTCTCAGTCCTGAAGTTCAACTCGCTGCCAAATGTCACCGGCAACGTGATTTTTCCCTTCGGCTTGCTCCTTCCCGGATTGATTCCTTGGAATGTGCCGGTCTCTTCGAGCTCGCTGTTAGGGATCTGGAGTTTCTGGAGTACCGCGGAGGAGATCAGGTTCAAGCTGGCCCCGCCATCAACTAGCATCTTAGTGACCTTGAGGTTGCGGATAGTTGGTGAAACCAACATCGGCAAGCACCCGACTGCAGTTATGCGATCAGGGTGGTCCTCAATATCAAAGATGATAGGCGTACTGGACCATTTTAGAGACCTTCGTGACTCGATGGGTGGCTCTGCCGCATTGACTTCCCGCACCCACTGCTTGAGCTGGCGGTGTGAAGTATGCATAGAAGCACCGCCGTCAACGCACAGGACCTCTGTGGCTTTCTGAAACTCCTGCTCATCGGTCTCGTCATCATCCATATCTTCGTCGTCATCGTCATCTTCATCCTTGTCGCGGCCGTGGGGAGGTCTGTCTCCTTGCCG
>NW_021247889.1:0-1778 GCF_002162155.2 Triticum dicoccoides | reverse complement strand
GGGATCGTCATCGAGCTGAACGTGTGATGAACTCGGAGGTGCCGTACGTTCGGTGCTTGGATCGGTTGGATCGTGAAGACGTACGACTACATCAACCGCGTTGTCATAACGCTTCCGCTTACGGTCTACGAGGGTACGTGGACAACATGTTGGGGAACGTAGCAGAAATTCAAAATTTTCCTACGTGTCACCAAGATCTATCTATGGAGAAACCAGCAACGAGGGGAAGGAGAGTGCATCTACATACCCTTGTAGATCGCTAAGCGGAAGCGTTCAAGAGAACGGGGTTGAAGGAGTCGTACTCGTCGTGATTCAAATCACCGGAGATCCTAGTGCCGAACGGACTGCACCTCCGCATTCAACACATGTACAGCCCGGTGACGTCTCCCACGCCTTGATCCAGCAAGGAGAGAGGGAGAGGTTGAGGAAGACTCCATCCAGCAGCAGCACAACGGCGTGGTGGTGGTGGAGGAGCGTGGCAATCCAGCAGGGCTTCGCCAAGCACCAAGGGAGAGGAGGAGGAGGAGAGGCAGGGCTGCACCAAGAGGGAGAAGTTCTCGTGTGTTGGGCTGCTCCAAACCTCAAGTATATATAGGGGAGAAGGGGGCTGCGCCCCCTTTAGGGTTTCCCACCCCAAGGGGTGCGGCCAAGGGGGGAGGGGTGCCTCCCAAGTCAAGTGGAGGCCTCCCCTCTAGGGTTTTACCCTTCCCATGCGCATGGGCCTTGGGGGCTGGTTCCCCTGGCCCATTAAGGCTAGGGCGCCCCCTTACAGCCCATGCTACTGTATTGGACGTGGTGGAACAATTTCCGGACCTCCAGACCCCTCCGGAATCCTCCGGAACCTTCTGGAAGCTTCCCGGTACAATACCGAAAAAACCCGAACTTTTTCCGGAACCCGAACAACAACTTTCCATATATAAATCTTTACCTCCGGACCATTCCGGAACTCCTCGTGACGTCCGGGATCTCATCCGGGACTCCGAACAACATTCGGTAACCACGTACAAGCTTTCTTTATAACCCTAGCGTCACCGAACCTTAAGTGTGTAGACCATACGGGTTCGGGAACCATGCAGACATGACCGAGACGTTCTCCGGTCAATAACCAACAGCGGGATCTGGATACCCATGTTGGCTCCCACATGTTCCACGATGATCTCATCGGATGAACCACGATGTCAAGGACTCAATCGATCCCGTATACAATTCCCTTTGTCTAGCGGTATTTTACTTGCCCGAGATTCGATCGTCAGTATACCGATACCTTGTTCAATCTCGTTACCGGCAAGTCTCTTTACTCGTTCCATAACACATCATCCCGTGATCAACTCCTTGATCACATTGTGCACATTATGATGATGTCCTACCGAGTGGGCCCAGTGATACCTCTCCGTTTACACGGAGTGACAAATCCCAGTCTCGATTCGTGCCAACCCAACAGACACTTTCGGAGATACCTGTAATGCACCTTTATAGCCACCCAGTTACATTGTGACGTTTGGTACACCCAAAGCATTCCTACGGTATCCGGGAGTTGCACAATCTCATGGTCTAAGGAAAAGATACTTGACATTAGAAAAGCTTTAGCATACGAACTACACGATCTATGTGCTAGGCTTAGGATTGGGTCTTGTCCATCACATCATTCTCCTAATGATGTGATCCCGTTATCAACGACATCCAGTGTCCATAGCCAGGAAACCATGACTATCTGTTGATCACAACGAGCTAGTCAACTAGAGGCTCACTAGGGACATATTGTGGTCTATGTACTCACA
>NW_021247888.1:0-886 GCF_002162155.2 Triticum dicoccoides | reverse complement strand
ATCTGTTTCAAAGGGATTTCATTTTTTTGAACTTATTTGAACTCCATAGTTTTTCTGTGATCAAAATGCACCATTCAAAGCCACATCATTAATTTACAACCCTTTCCGACTTCATTTGTTATTTTTCATGCATTTACTGATTATTTTCAGCTATAAGACCATGAAATTGAAAAGCATTTGAAATGAACTCTGGAAATATTCCAAGTTGGCATGGTATCATCATTTCACCCACATAGCATGTGCAAGAAAGTACAGAGGCTTACGGCAAAAACTGGATGCACTTCGTGTACAAAACACACAATCTCCTTCGAAGTATCAGGGTTTCATACGGAAACTCATTTGTAACAAAGGGATTTCATTTTTTCGAACTTATTTGAACTCCATAGTTTTTCTGTGTTCAAAATGCACCATTCAAAGCCACATCATCAATTTACAACCCTTTCCGACTTCATTTGTTATTTTTCATGCATTTACTGATTATTTTGAGCTATAAGACCATTAAATTGAAAAGCATTTGAAATGAACTCTGAAAAGGTTCCAAGTTGGCATGGTATCATCATTTCACCCACATAGCATGTGCAAGAAAGTACAGAGGCTTACGGCATAACTGGATGCACTTCGTGTACAAAACAGACAATATCCTTCGAAGTACCAGGGTTTCACACGGAAACTCATCTGTAACAAAGGGATTTCATTTTTTTGAACTTATTTGAACTCCATAGTTTTTCTGTGTTCAAAATGCACCATTCAAAGCCACATCATCAATTTACAACCTTTTTTGACTTCATTGGTTATTTTTCAGGCATTTACTGATTATTTTGAGCTATAAGAGCATGAAATTGAAAAGCATTTGAAATGAACACTGAAAAGGTTCCAAGTTGGCATG
>NW_021247887.1:0-1087 GCF_002162155.2 Triticum dicoccoides | reverse complement strand
GATCGACAACGACGAAGATAGCATTATTCCCTCTCTTGGTCCTGGGAAAACCGGTAATGAAATCCATACCAATTTTATCCCATTTCCATTCAGGAATAGCTAAGGGTTGAAGGGTGCCAGCAGGCCGTTGGTGCTCTGCTTTTACACGACGACAGACGTCGCAATTTGCAATATACTGAGCAATTTCTCTCTTCATCCTAGTCCACCAGAACCTCTGGCGTAGGTCCTGATACATCTTAGTGCTACCGGGATGAATGGTGAGAGGAGATTCATGAGCTTCCTTAAGGATCAAACGCCTCAGGTTTCGCACTTTGGGAACCACTAGTCGATTCCCGAAGTATACGACCCCTTGATCATTAATGGAGAAGCAATTCGCAATTCCTTTCTGAATGTTTCTTTTGATGCGGGAAATTCCCGGATCTACCTTCTGTGCTTTGATAATCTGGTCCGTAAGGGTAGGTTTTGCCACCAAGGTGGAAAGAAAACCTTGAGGAGCAATGTGAAGGTTAAGCTTCCGAAATTCCTCATGGAGAAGCGGTTGACTTTGTTGTAACATCAGGTTGTTACAATAAGATTTACGACTTAGCGCATCAGCCATGACGTTGGCTTTCCCTGGGGTGTAGGTTATCCCTAAATCGAAGTCTGTGATCAACTCAACCCAACGTCTTTGCCTGAGATTCAGATCCGGTTGGGTGAAAATGTACTTCAGACTTTGGTGATCAGTGAATATTTCGCAACGATTACCGAGGAGGTAATGTCGCCAGGTCTTAAGTGCATAGACTACGGCTGCAAGCTCTAGATCATGGGTAGGATAATTCTCCTCATGTGGGTGCAATTGCCGTGAAGCGTAGGCAATTACGTGTCGATCTTGCATGAGAATGCAACCTAGTCCTTGTCGCGAGGCGTCGCAGTAGATAACAAAGTCCTTAGAGAAGTCTGGCGGTACCAGTACGGGAGCAGAGGTCAGGCGTCTTTTCAGTTCCTGAAAGCTGTGCTCACATTGTGGAGTCCATTCGAACTTCTTATCTTTCTTGAGGAGTTCGGTTAGAGGTTTAGCAACTTTGGAGAAGTTTTCGACAAAGCGACG
>NW_021247886.1:0-1698 GCF_002162155.2 Triticum dicoccoides | reverse complement strand
TCAGCCTCTCTGCTATTTTTTTGAATCGTTTTCCGAAAGCGTACTTTGGCAAATATGCTTTCTACTCTGAAACGTTTTCTGCGCTTTTTTGTTTAAGCCCCTGGGAGTTTTCTGTTTCATTACAGATGGGTCCTTGGACCAAAACTCTTATAACTTTTAAACAGAGAAGGATTTTTGATTGATTCTTTTTCTGTTCTCTTTAAAATTTTGTCTAGTTTATTTTAAGATTTATTTCGAAAATTTACAGACAACCTTTTGGTACTGTTTTTGAAACTATATATTGATTCAAAAATATTTTTAATAGGGTTTTGGAGAGAGAAGACAGGCTTTCAAAAGTTTTAGGATGCACCTCACCACCCCCACAACTTGAAGGCAAGCATTCTGAATCCCGGCATAATATTTTTGGTGTGTTCGTTGACACATTTATAACACCACCTCATTTTGAAGGACTTGTTATTTCATGTGATATGATCATATGCATGAGTGCATATTAGTGATTTCCATGCTGTTGGAAATGAACACACTTGTGATGATAATCATCCTCATGTGCCTTGTATGCATGCCGGAAGGAATCCGGGAAAACCTCTGCCTTGGGTAGGCATGAGTTTGTCGCCGGTATCCGTCGGGACGGTTATGTCCGGTATGGCATAGTGAGGTATAATGAACGGTGATTCTGTTGGTTGAAATATTTTTGTTATGCATGTCATAAAGGGATATTATAAACCTCCTGAGTCGACCGTAGATCGAGTCTTGTGCATGTAACCCCCATACTTGCTTCGTACTACCACTCGTCTCTACAACAAGTAGAGTACGGTCCAGTAATTTGTCAACCCCTTTCTAGCACACACCGTACAGAGGAGCCGGGATGAGGGTACCACGGCCATGGATTAAAGCCTATCATCTGGTCAGGGGGCATGGGTGTTTCGGTTGTAGCCGAGGGAGTAGCTTCCCCAGTTTCGCGCGCGGTACAAATTTTGTGATCCCATGCTAATCGAGGTTGTAGCCTCCCCAATTAGAGTTTTGCTTAACGAGTGTCATGGGTGATTCCAGACACTGGTGAGTTAAACTGGTGTGTGCAAGTCAGGTGCGTTTTCATTTAAAAGACCGTAGACGGAATTAGTCCCGATGGACTAAAGGAATCCATTACTTGTGGGTAAAGAGTACACCCTCTTCAGAGATTAAACCTATTCGAATAGCCGTGTCCATGGTTAAGGACTACAGTCTGGGATGGGTCAAGTGTTGTTCTTAGTGTCGGTCTTCAGAGGTGAAACTGTTAAACCAGAACAGGAATTACTACTTGTGACTTGTGATAATTATGATTATTATTATTGTTGACTAAGCCGTGATATTATTGTTATTATCGAGTATCTCTGGGATGGTTCTACCTCCGGGATATTCACTATGATTGTTTATTTTAAAGCCCTTTATGTGGTGTCGCTAAAACGCTCGACTGTGGCATTTCTTTTGAAGCCCTTTATGTGGTGTCGCTCAGACGCCCGACTGTGGCATTTCTTTTAAAGCCCTTTATGTGGTGTCGCTCAGACGCCCGACTGTGGCATTTCTTTTAAAGCCCTTTATGTGGTGTCGCTCAGACGCCCGACTGTGGCATTTCTTTTAAATCCCTTTATGTGGTGTCGCTCAGACGCCCGACTGTGGCATTTCTTTTAAAGCCCTTTATATGGTGTCGCTCAGACGCCC
>NW_021247885.1:0-1220 GCF_002162155.2 Triticum dicoccoides | reverse complement strand
TCTCTCTTTTATCTTAGTCACGACTCAAGAACTCGAGCTAGCTAGCTAGCTACCTTGAAACAATGGCGGCTGCTGGTGATGAGAAGCTGTACCTTCTGGTGGCGTGTTCTTTGCTGCTGCTCGCCGTGGGGTGCCAGGCTAGCCCTCTGCAGATTGGGTTCTACCACGACAGGTGCCCCCAGGCGGAGGCCATCGTCAAGGGCGTCATGATGGACGCCATCTCCCAGAACCCCGGCAATGGCGCTGCCATGATCCGCATGCTCTTCCACGACTGCTTCGTCGAGGTACACACTAGCCACTCACCGGAAGAAATAAATTGCATTGCAAACATGTATGTTTACTTTTATAATTGATTAATTTTGTTGTCTCGTCGGTGACCACCTTAGGGCTGTGACGCTTCGGTCCTCCTGGACCCGACCCCGTTCAGCCCAACGCCTGAGAAGCTCAGCGCGCCCAACAATCCCTCCCTGCGCGGCTTCGAGCTGATCGACGCCATCAAGGACGCCCTCGAGGCGGCCTGCCCGGGCGTCGTCTCCTGCGCCGACATCATCGCTTACTCGGCCCGCGACGCGTCCTGCATCCTCAGCGCCGGCAAGGTGGACTTCGAGGTGCCGTCCGGCCGCCGCGACGGCACCTTCTCCAACGCCTCCGAGCCGGTCAAGTTCCTCGTCCCACCCACGTCCAACCTCAGCGACCTCATGGACAGCTTCGTCGTCAAGGGCCTCGACGCGGAGGACCTGGTCATCCTCTCCGGTGCACACACCATCGGGCGCTCCCACTGCTCCGCCTTCGTCCCTGACCGCCTCAACGTCTCCTCCGACATCGACGGCGGCCTCGCCGCATTCCTGCGTGGCCAGTGCCCCGCCGACGCCACCCCGGGCGGCAACGACCCCACGGTGATGCAGGACGTAGTGACCCCAAACGATCTGGACAGGCAGTACTACAAGAACGTGTTGTCCCACACGGTGCTCTTCACCTCCGACGCAGCGCTCCTGACATCGGAGGAGACGGCGAAGATGGTGGTGGACAACGCCAACATCCCCGGATGGTGGGAGGACAGGTTTGAGAAAGCCATGGTGAAGATGGCCGGCATCGAGGTCAAGACCGGCGACGAGGGACAGATCAGGAAGAATTGCCGGGCCATCAACTACTACTAAGTGCACGAATGTTCGTCTACGTGCATGCATGGCGATTCTTTCACTGCGCGTTATGCAAACACT
>NW_021247884.1:0-388 GCF_002162155.2 Triticum dicoccoides | reverse complement strand
ACGATCCCACCGGTCGGAATCACGGGAGGGCAGCCGGAGGCGGAGATCCGGCGACGGACGCCGGCTCCGTTCTTGAGCGAGGGAGAGAGAGAGACGAGATGGGGAATGGGTGAATGGGTATGGGGAGTTAGAACTCCCCCTGCCCGTCCTTATCCCCACGCGTCCGAGCCGTCGCGGTAGTACCGGACGTCATTGCGGTAGTACCGCTTGGGCGGAAGTACTGCACTGAAGCGGTAGTACCGCTCTCCCAGGCGGCAGTAAAAAATTACTGCCACGTGGGGGCGGTAGTACCGTGCTCCCCTAACGCGGTAGTACCGCAGCTGGCTGCGGTAGTACCGTGAGCTCAAGAAAATGCATGTTTCGACACACGAAAAGAGGTCTTTGCAAA
>NW_021247883.1:0-1150 GCF_002162155.2 Triticum dicoccoides | reverse complement strand
GAGGGACCCATGAAACTGAAGCAACTTTTTTGGACCAACAGATACTACTAAACTTCAGACAAAAAGTCATTTTGAAACAATACATGGTCATAACAGCAGCAGGGAAGCGAGATTTCTACTATAGGAGCAAATACAAAGCAGTAGCGATCTGATCATTTGTGTTCAAACTTAGTTGGGTTCACAACATGAACTTCAAAAAAATCTACACATCATACATCACAACACGCAACCAACACACCAAGTGCTCACACAAATGCCAGCACGCAAACACACCAGTGCATGAACAAACACATTCAGCATGCACCCTACGCCTTGCTCAGGGCGCACTCGAAGGGTGTTGGTGGACTAGCCGCGGAGGTCGTGAGGACGCGGAGGCGGACGGGATGCGGAGCACAGGGCAGATGGTGGTCGCGATGGCGCCCATCCAAAAATGAAATCGCACACCACACAGCGCCTTGTATCCATCGACAAGATGCTAAAAGCAAGTAGTGCAAGCGATTAAGGACTCCGACGACCGCTCCTACATCAAAGAGGTAGAAGTTCAGTTTTCATGTAAACTTGAGATTCAGATGTGCTTCTCTTCCTCTGCGGGTGTCCGTACTAGCCAAAATTCAAAAAAGAAAATAGTCGCGAGAAGGAATGCTGATGTTTGCTGCACCTGGAGACATGCCACGGGAGTGAGGTGTTGCGAAGGTGTTGAGGCACATGGAGACATGGGCAGGTCGCGGGGGCGCCATGGGAAGGTCGCGGGGCGCCCTGGGGCGGATCGTGGTGGCGGTTGACGGCAAACGGAGGCCACCTCCGCGGTGGAAGCAGGGGAGGAAGGCCGGCGACGATATGAGTCGGCGGGGTGCGGCGACGAGGTGGTCCAGGAAGGAGGTCGGCGACAGTGGAAGACGAAGGTTGGGGCGACGGTGCCGGTGCTAGTGGATCCAGGAGTCAGTGGGGCCAGTGGAGCTGGGGCGCGGTGGTGCGCATGGCCGGGGCTGGTGGCTGCACCGGCGGGTGGAGGTGGTGGTCGCTGCACCGGCTTGGCTTCCTGGCGGGGGCGACGACGGTGGGGGGCGACGGCGGCGGCGTGGGGGTTCTTGGTGGGGGTGGCCGCAGTGTTGTAGGTGGTCGGGGCCAAGCGACGGCGCGGGGCGGTGAG
>NW_021247882.1:0-2380 GCF_002162155.2 Triticum dicoccoides | reverse complement strand
ATGTACTTACGTGGTAATGAACCGGCGAGTCGTCGTTCATGCAAACCCCTTTCGGCATGATGTCGAAGTCGGCGGCCGGGTCCTGCACGAAGAACGCATGCTCGGCCCCAAGCTTTGCAAAATGACCCCAGGTGTTCGGCGTTGCCGCAGCCACCGTAGGCGACAGGGGCACGCCGTCGCCCATTGGAGCGGCGTCCCCCCCGGGCGTGATGAGCATGTATCCAGGTGCTGGAAGTTCCTCCCTCGTCATTAGACCCGAGTCACCCGAGGCGATAGCAACGATGCTATGGTCGGGGTCGAGGAAATGCTGCGCCACCGTCTGGGAAACTTGCGCTAGCCCATGCCCGATGCCAGGGGAAGCAAGATACATGGAGAAATTCCATAGAAGCTGATCGAACTCAACCGCGAAGCCTATGAGCGGAGGAGCGAACCTTTTGCGGAAGGCCGAGAGGAAGCCTGGCAGCTTCGCCGCGGCGCACCATGTTGGAGACACTGCGGCAGCTCGGACCAGGGCCGACACGCTCCCCACCCGCAGGAAGATCTCCCGGAGCATCTCCATGTCTCCCAGGACAGCTTCGACGGAATCAGCATGAGCAGCCATGTAGCCAAAGGGAGTCAAAGTCAAATGGATGGGCAGGGAGAGAAGAAGAAGACTAGTGTGAACAGAGAGATGGACGTGGGGGTGGGCGCGCATGTTATAGGAATTAGAAAAGTCATATAGAATATGTTCGCCATGCATGCACACCTGTCGAACACCCTCGCCTCGAGCTGCCTGGTAGGATACGCCCGCGTGAGGTGTCTGTCGTTTTGATAAAGGGCACACACATTTTACTAAAGTGAAAATTGAAAGCAGAATAGTTTAACAATATAAGACACTAAAAATCCATTTTTTTAACGTAGTTAAATTTATGAAAACATGTTTTTATGTTGCTCTTAAATAATAAAAAAGAGAGGGAGGAAAAAGACAGTTAGATTCTTTTTTTTGGAAAAAGATAAAACTCCTTGGATCACTTCGCATTGCTGACCTACACGTGGAGCCGACGAACAAAAAAAACGGACTCCCTCTCTCACACCGCCCTCCCTCTCTCAGACGTGCGGCCCATTGGATCCATTGTCAGGGTCAATTCCTGTTCGACGTGGTCACAACGAGGTTTGGCGGCTCTGCCGGCGGACGTCGCCGGCAAGCAAATAGCGCACCTGTGTGTGAGGCTGGCGCGGGTCGGAGGCGACTGGCGCGGGCCGGCGGCGGTGGGCATTTACATCGTGGTAGGGTGTGACGAGCTCTGGCTGCGGGGGTCGCGAGCACGTGGAGGAGGTGCAGTTGGCTTCGCGGGCGTGCGCGCGTCTTGTGGCTGGGCCGGCTGCTGTGTCCGTCTCGGCCAGATCTGCGGCTCGGTGCATCTGCTGCGGGCTGCTGTGTCTGTCTTGACCGATGTGCAAGGCCCTGCCTGGGCCCTCATGCGGTCATCTACAGGAAGGACCTCATGGTCTGCGTGTCCTCATCGTCGGCCGGGTGTTCGGTGTGCTCCTCAATGATCTCACTTAGAGGCCGTGTCGGGCGTTGCACGGGGCAACGAGATGAGGGTGGCTGGAGAGGAATGTGTCGGGGTGTGCCGCTCGAGGTCTCGCACCCCTCCGCCCCATCCTTCCTTCCCTGGCCTGGTTTGCCTCCGGCTCCATCCGTCGAGGCGCTGGCAGCTCCAGCGATGGCGGGGGCGGGCTGCTGGTGACGGGTGGGCAGACCACACATGACTCTCCAGCCCACCGCCTCGCGTTGCCCCGTGCAACGCCCCACACGGCGAGCAATAGCACACCCGTGTGTCAAGAACATGGCCGGAGGATTCGGGGCGTCTGACAGAGCTGGGGGAGAGCCGCCCGCTACAGCTATCATGTGAGCGCGCGCACACGCCTGAGCTAGCATAAGTCGGTCACGCTGATAACTCTATGACGGGAGCACGCGCATGCGGTGCACCGCCTCTTGCCGGCGACAACTACCGGTCGATCCACTATCAGAATCTTGCGTATAAGCAAGAGGACCTTACCACTTTACGAACGTGACACTTTTGTTTCACATATGCACCAACAGTATTGAGAAAAGGTCACCCCACAAAATCAAGATCCTGCAAGGAACCTCCAAGATGCATTCTCGGAACTGTGCATACCCCCCGCGATAACGGGCATCTGCAGTTTTGTAGATCCCGCAAGGAACCTCCAAGATGCATTCTCGGAACTGTGCATACCCCCCCGCGATAATGGACATATGCACCAACAGTATTGAGAAAAGGTCACCCCACAAAATCAAGATCCTGCAAGGAACCTTCAAGATGCATTCTCGGAACTGTGCATACCCCCCACTGCATCTCAACGCGGGGGGTCTCTA
>NW_021247881.1:0-890 GCF_002162155.2 Triticum dicoccoides | reverse complement strand
AGGCCCCCCTATCCTTTCTTCCCTCTCCTCCTTCCCCCCAAGTCCTAATCCAACTAGGGAAAGGGGGGGAGTCCTACTCCCGGTAGGAGTAGGACTCCTCCGGCGCGCCTCCTCCTAGGGCCGGTGACACCCCCCCTTTGCTCCTTTATATACGGGGGCAGGGGGCACCTCTAGACAAACAAGTTGATCTTCAAGATCGTTCTCTTAGCCGTGTGCGGTGCCCCCCTCCACCATAGTCCTCGATAATATTGTAGTGGTGCTTAGGCGAAGCCCTGCGACAGTAGAACATCAAGATCGTGACCACGCCGTCGTGCTGACGGAACTCTTCCCCGACACTTTGCTGGATCGGAGTCCAGGGATCGTCATCAAGCTGAACGTGTGCTAAAACTTGGAGGTGCCGTAGTTTCGGTTCTTGATCGGTCGGGCCGTGAAGACGTACGACTACATCAACCGTGTTGTCATAACGCTTCCGTTGTCGGTCTATGAGGTTACGTAGACAACACTCTCCCCTCTCGTTGCTATGAATCACCATGATCTTGCGTGTGCGTAGGAAAATTTTGAAATTACTACGTTCCCCAACAAATAGATCTCGCATCAAAACCTGGCTCTCTGGAGTCGACTGGAATCCCTCGCCCAACACTGTGAGGGTGCCTGTCATCATGTTGCTGAGGCACGTATGACTCACTCCTTGGGGGAGGTGTGGGCACTCAACGAGGATCATCGCGATCGATCCGGTGATCATACTGCTCACGGTTTCTGTACTGATCTCGTTGATCTCCACATCCCTCACGCCTCGGGGGCGATATTGGGCTGTGAGTCGACTGGACTGTGTCTGCAACCACGGATCTGCTGTGAATCCTATTCCGCGACTGAGATACTACTGTGTTCTG
>NW_021247880.1:0-2224 GCF_002162155.2 Triticum dicoccoides | reverse complement strand
TCCATGAAACGGGCCAGAATCGGCCAAAACTGCGATTGTTGATGACTGACACGTAAGTGCACCTTGGGGTTCAACAACTATGGAAAACACTATGGGACCCCAAAACGGTGAGTAATAGTCCACGAAACGGGTCACAATCGACAAAAAATTTGGGTGTTGATGACCGACATGTAAGTCCACCTTGGGGTTCAACAACTATGGAAATCGCTATGGGACCCCAAAACGGTGAGTAATAGTCCACGAAACGGGTCACAATCGACAAAAACCGCGAGTGTTGATGACCGAAACATAGACACACCCTGGGGTTCGTCAATCGTGGAAATCACTTCAAGACCCCGAAACCGAGTAATAGTACAAGAAACGGGTCAGAATCATCCAAAACTACGTGTCTTGACAACGAACACGTAAGCAATCCTTGGGATTCGACAACCATGGAAATCGCTCTGGGACACCCAAAT
The DNA here is from genome assembly GCF_002162155.2 of Triticum dicoccoides. Taxonomy (NCBI): domain Eukaryota; kingdom Viridiplantae; phylum Streptophyta; class Magnoliopsida; order Poales; family Poaceae; genus Triticum; species Triticum dicoccoides. The sequence goes on along the minus strand of NW_021247880.1, from coordinate 1,766 downwards.
AATAATTAATAGTCCACGAAACGGGTCAGAATCGCCAAAAACCGCGAGTTTTTATGCCCGACACGTAGACGCACCTCGGGGTTCGTCAAGCGCTGAAATCACTGCGGGACCCCAAAACAGTGAGTGTTGATGACCGACACGTAAGTGCACCTTGGGGTTCAATAACTATGGAAATCACTACGGGACCCCAAAACGGTGAGTAATAGACCACGAAACGGGTCACAATCGACCAAAAACGCTAGTGTTGATGACCGACACGTAGACGCACCCCGGGGTTCGTCAATCGTGGAATTCACTTCGAGACCCCAAAACTGAGTAATAGTCCAAGAAATGGATCAGAATCAGCCCACACTGCGAGTCCGGATGACCAACACGTAAGCACTCCTTGGGATTCAACAACCATGGAAATCGCTCTGGGACTCCAAAATTGTGATTAATAGTCCATGAAACAGGTCAGAATCACCAAAAAACGCGAGTGTTGATGACCGACACATATATGCACCCCGAGGTTCATCAATCGTGGAAATCACTCCGGGACCCCAAACAGTGAGTAATAGTCCATGAAACGGTCCAGAATCGGCCAAAAGTGCGAGTATTGATGACCGGCACATAGGTGCACCTTGGGGTTCAACAACTATGGAAATCGCTATGGGGCCCCAAAACGGTGAGTAATAGTCCACGAAACGGGTCAAAATAGACAAAAAACGAGAGTGTTGATGATCGACACAATGACGCACCCCGGGGTTTTTCAATCGTCGAAGTTACTCCGGGACCCCAAAATAGTGAATAATAGTCCATGAAACGGGCCAGAATCGGACAAAACTGCGATTGATGATGACCGACACGTAAGTGCACCTTGGGGTTCAATAACTATGGAAATCACTACGGGACGCCAAAACAGTGAGTAATTGACCAGGAAACGGGTCACAATCGACCAAAAACGCGAGTGTTGATGACCGACACGTAGACGCACCCCGGGGTTCGTCAATCGTGGAATTCACTTCGAGACCCCAAAACTGACTAATAGTCCAAGAAACAGATCAGAATCGGCCCACACTGCGAGTCCGGACGACCAACACGTAAGGACTCCTTGGGATTCGATAACCATGGAAATCGCTCTGGGACTCCAAAATGGTGATTAATAGTCCGTGAAACAGGTCAGAATCACCAAAAACCGCGAGTGTTGATGACCGACACATATATGCACCCTGGGGTTCGTCAATCGTGGAAATCACTCCGGGTCCCCAAACAGTGAGTAATAGTCCATGTAACGGGCCAGAATCGGCCAAAAGTGCGAGTATTGATGACCGGCACGTAAGTGCACCTTGGGGTTCAACAACTATGGAAATCGCTATGGGGCCCCAAAATGGTGAGTAATAGTCCACGAAACGGGTCAGAATCGAGAAAAAACGAGAGTGTTGATGACCAACACAATCCGTACCACGGGGTTCGTCAATCGTCAAAATTACTCCAGGACCCCAAAATAGTGAGTAATACTCCATGAAACGGGCCAGAATCGGCCAAAACTGCGATTGTTGATGACTGACACGTAAGTGCACCTTGGGGTTCAACAACTATGGAAAACACTATGGGACCCCAAAACGGTGAGTAATAGTCCACGAAACGGGTCACAATCGACAAAAAATTTGGGTGTTGATGACCGACATGTAAGTCCACCTTGGGGTTCAACAACTATGGAAATCGCTACGGGACCCCAAAACGGTGAGTAATAGTCCACGAAACGGGTCACAATCGACAAAAACCGC
>NW_021247879.1:0-648 GCF_002162155.2 Triticum dicoccoides | reverse complement strand
ATTACTGCATTATTTATGAAATCTTGCAGATAGGATGTCAAAACATTGTTTCCTCGACGATTTTCTTGAGGAAAGGTTGTATGTGATACAACCGGAAGGTTTTGTCAATCCTGAAAGATGCTAATAAGTATGCAAAAGCTCCATCAATCCTTCTAAGAACTGGAGTAGGCATATCGGAGTTGGAATGTATGCTTTGATAAGATGATCAAAGTTTTGGGTGTATACAAAGTTTACGAGAAACTTGTATTTCCAAAGAAGTGAGTGGGAGCACTATAGAATTTCTGATGAGTATATGTTGTTGACATATTGTGGATCAGAAATGATGTAGAATTTCTGGAAAGCATATAGGGTTATTTGGAAAGTGTTTTTCAATGGAAAGCCTGGATTAAGCTACTTGAACATTGAGCATCAAGATCTATAAGGATAGATCAAAACGCTTAATGGTACTTTCAAATGAGCACATACCTTGACATGATCTTGAAGGTGTTCAAGATGGATCAGTCAAAGAAGGAGTTCTTGCCTGAGTTGTAAGGTATGAAGTTAAGACTTAAAGCTCGACCACGGCAGAATAGAGAGAAAGGACGAAGGTCGTCCCCTATGCTTAAGACATAGGCTCTACAGTATGCTATGCTGTGTACCGCACCTGAA
>NW_021247878.1:0-1806 GCF_002162155.2 Triticum dicoccoides | reverse complement strand
AAGTTTGATTGGTTCGGTCTGTTGATGTGCTGATCCACAGAAGACAGGAACATGGCACATCAAATTCTTTGATCATGTGATGCTTAGTGATGTATCTTTGCCACCAACTTAATTTGCTATTGATTTGTTTCATCCTTGGGCGGTCATTACCAAAAAAGGGTTTCCCCCCGCTTTATATATAAAGCACCATCACCGATTACAACCGAGAGACCGAACAACGCACACACCCAAGGCAAGATACAAAGGTGCCGGGAACCGACACACCACCCCACCGACAACAATAGAGAGGTGAACCGGACAACAACGAAGCCAGGCCTCCAAAGCGATGCCTCCAAGAAGGGTACAACCATGGATAGTCGCCACCGCCCGATCCGTGAAGATCAGGTTTTCACCCGGAGCAAGGCGGTAAGAGTGGGAACGCCGCGACGGAGCCTTTAGGAAGGGTACGACGTCAATTGCCGCCGCCACCGTCGGCCAGTCAGAGGACTGGGCAAGTGGTGTACCCCGACGCCCACACCCCAACGTCGCACCTTAACTCCGTCAACCACCCGCAACCACGCCACCGGCGAGGCCATGGTTGCCCGCCCGCACTTGAGACACACGCTCCGCCTGCAAACGCCGCACCTCCCGCCACCAGAGCCGCCGCCCTACAACCAGACAACCCCGAGGCCTACACAAAGGCCCCGACTTTGGACCAACCGACGACCCTCGACCGGCAGAACTACCCGCAGACGCTCCGCTGGAAGACCTACCACTACTAGGGAAAAGCCTACACACAGAATCTTATCAGCAGCGCGCTTCAAAATAACTCGCTGCTGCTAACTAGCAGTAGCGCGTACAGACGAAACTCGCTGCTGAGACAAATATAGCAGTAGCGCGTCACCCGAAAGACGCGTTGCTGCTATAATTCCTACGAGGCCACCGCGAGGCTAGTTATAGCAGCAATGCGTTAGCTTGATGCGCGCTACTGCTACGTGGCATAGTAGCAGCGCATTTCTCGGATAAGCGCTACTGCTAAGTTTCCTACAAAAATTTAGTCCCACCTCGCTCCGTGAAGAGAGTTTCTACCACCTTAAATATGTTACTTCTCACACTTTGACAAGTACTTGATCTTCATTGAACTCTATGTGTAGAATTTGTGGCTACAATATGAGTCTTCACCTGTTCCTAAACCGGTGAGGACTCATATTGTCAAATCAGATTGTACACAAAAAGATCGTTGATGATCAATGTGTTTTTGATATATTAAACAAAGTCTATTTTTGCATGCTGACACATAGCAGTAGCGCTTTACTGTGAAAGGCGATGCTGCTAGGTAGCTTAGCAGTAGCGTCTTTTCCTGAAGAGCGCTACTGCTAAGCCATCCATCTCCCTCATCTCCTCCCTTCGCATCCACTCACACACAGCCACTCAAAATCCTCTCCGATCCGTCTGCGCCGCGCGCCCCCGTCTCCCCTCCTCCGTCTGCGCCGCGCGCCGTCACCTCCTCCTCCTTGCTGGACTCGGTACCGGCCTCCTCCTCCGTCCTCCCTCTCCACTCGCTGCTGGCCGGCCCCTCCTCGCTCCGCCTTCCTCCTCCATCATACTCTCTTCTCCCTCCTCGAGTCGCCCTCCTTCTCCCTCCTTCTCATATGCAACATTTTGATTTAGTTGATATAATTTAGTTGACTTAGTAGGCTAGTTGATTTAGTTGACTTAGAACATTTTGATTTAGTTGATTTAGTAGGCTAGTTGATTTAGTTGACTTAGAACATTTTGATTTAGTTGATTTAGTAGGCTAATTCATTTAGTTAATTTAGTTGACTT
>NW_021247877.1:0-1199 GCF_002162155.2 Triticum dicoccoides | reverse complement strand
GTTCCACATTTCATTCGACAACCAAAGGATTCCACATTTTATAGAGTAATTATGTACCCAGTTAGCTACCGAGAGGATTGACTCCTTGTAAAATAAAATAAAACAATGTCGACAGGTCGACGCCTGTTGTATTAGTGGTGTTTGGGAGCCACCATTTGTGTTCATTATTAGGCATGGCCATGATGACATTCTGCTCTCGATCAGGTCGTCGGTGTGCCCGATGAACCAGCCAACCAGGTGAGCTGAAGGTGCATGGTGCCCAGACGCGATGAACTGATCCTATTTTAGAGAGATGCTGAGAAATTAAGATACACTAATCCTTGCTGCTGGTCATATTTTTGGTACTGCCCCTGCCCATCTTGCCTTCAATTCATCCCGTTGAAACCATGTTTGAAAGTGGGTTTAAGTTTGAAACCATGTTCAGGCTGGCAGTTTCTGCATGCCCGGCCCTTCGGCTTGCCGGCCCGGGTGCCTAGGATCGTCGTGCTCCATGTAGGTTGCAGCAAGTAGTTTTCCTGCTGTAGTACTTTTGAACACCTGGATGTAAATGGAACAAAAGTACTTCAACAGACTAGTCTATGTTCTGTCAGTCATGTTTCAGAGTTATACAACACGCCCGTTTTTCTCTCAGTTTTGTTCTTGCATTTTTTTACTCTTCTCTCTAACCTGGCAGTGTGTCTGCTACTTTTGTAATGGCCGACCGCAATTTCATTTGGCATAAAAGCTAAAGAAAACAAAAAACTATCAAAATCTCCACAGCTAAACGTTCCTCTGATGGGCCGGGCTTTGCTCATTCTCATGCCTAGCTACATGGGCCGAGGAACCTTCTTCCATGCTCTCTGCCCGAGGAAGTGCAGCACTGCATGCCTGCTCCCTAATTAGTCCCACCTCGCTAGTGTAGGCCACGCTGGACCAGTTTATAAGGCGAGATGCTGTTGATGTAGCACGACCTTACTTGAACAGGATCTGTTCTATAGGCTCGTACTGCTGCATCCTTTACCAATAAGGAGGCAAACACTTGATCCTGGATTGGCTTCTGTCTCTACAGGGTGGCCTAGAGGTTGTCTGACAGACTACAAATCCTTTTTTTCTTTTTTTGTTTTCTGCAATTTGCAATTCCTTTCTTTACTTTCTTAACTAAAACATGTGAAGATCATATGCATTTCTCCTTTTGAATTACTTTAACCACATAATCTCTA
>NW_021247876.1:0-429 GCF_002162155.2 Triticum dicoccoides | reverse complement strand
TGGAGGAATGCCTCACACATGATGATAAGCGCTGAAAGGTTGAGGAAGGAATTTGGGGCTAGATCATGAAAATCTAGCCCATAGTAGAACATGAGACTGCGGACAAAAGAATGAAGGGGAAACCCTAGTCCGCAAATGAAATGAGGGATGAACACTGCCCTTTCTTGGGCTCCGGAGTGGGAATTATCTACTTCTTGGCAGGGAGCCAATGGCCGTGGCCAGATACCCGGCCTCCCGGAGCTCCTTGATGTTCCCCTCTGTAACAGAGGAGGCCATCCACTTGCCCTACGCTCCAGATCCGGACATGGCTAGGAGCGCTTGGTGGTGATGAAAAGGATTGAGATTTGGGCGCTAGAGCCCAAATGGCGGATAGACAGAGGAGGAAGAAAGCGTGGTGTAAAAAGGGGGATCCTTATCTTCTTATAAAGG
>NW_021247875.1:0-1585 GCF_002162155.2 Triticum dicoccoides | reverse complement strand
GTGTGTTTGTTGAGACCGATGAATTGTGGGTTTATGATCAAGTCTATCTATGAATAATATTTGAATCTTCTCTGATTTCTTTTATGTATGATTGGTTATCTTTGCAAGTCTCTTCGAATTATCCGTTTGGTTTGGCCAACTAGATCGGTAGTTCTTGCCATGGGAGAAGTGCTTAGCTTTGGGTTCGATCTTGCGGTGTCCTTTCCCAGTGACAGAAGGGGCAGCAAGGCACGTATTGTATCGTTGCCATCGAGGATAACAAGATGGGGTTTATTTCATATTGCATGAATTTATCTCTCTACATCATGTCATCTTGCTTAAAGCGTTACTCTGTTTTTAACTTAATACTCTAGATGCATGCTGGATAGCGGTCGATGAGTGGAGTAATAGTAGTAGATGCAGAATCGTTTCGATCTACTTGTCACGGACGTGATGCCTATATACATGATCATGCCTAGATATTCTCATAACTATGCCACTAGTGAAACATATGGCCCCCGGGTCTATTCTCATCATATCAATCTCCATCACTTTAATCTTGCTTTGTTTTTACTTTGCCTTTTACTTTTCACTTTGCATCTTTATATCAAAAATACCAAAAATATTATCTCTATTAGATCTCACTCTCATAAGAGACCGTGAAGGGATTGACAACCCCTAATCGCGTTGGTTGCGAGTTGCTATCGATTTGTGCAGGTACGAGGGACTTGAGCGTGGCCTCCTACTGGATTGATACCTTGGTTCTCAAAAACTGAGGGAAATACTTACGCTACTCTGCTGCATCATCCTCTCCTCTTCGGGGAAAACCAACGCAAGCTCAAGAGGTAGCAAGAAGAATTTCTGGCGCCGTTGCCGGGGAGTCTACGCAAAAAGTTAACGTACCAAGTACCCATCACAATCCCTATCTCCTGCATTACATTAGTTGCCATTTGCCTCTCGTTTTCCTCTCCCCCACTTCACCCTTGCCGTTTTATTCTCCCTCTCTTTCTCCTTCTCCTCCTCCTTCTCCTTCTCCGTTTGCTTTTTTCTCGCTTGCCTTTTGTTTGCTCGTGTGTTGGATTGCTTGTTCGTCGCGATGGCTCAAGATACTACCAAATTGTGTGACTTCACCAATACCAACAATAATGATTTCCTTAGCACTCCGATTGCTCCTCTTGCCAATACTGAATCTTGTGAAATCAATACTGCTTTGTTGAATCTTGTTATGAAAGATCAATTCGCCGGCCTTCCTAGTGAAGATGCTGCTACTCATCTGAATAGCTTCGTTGATTTATGTGATATGCAAAAGAAAAAAGATGTCGATAATGATGTCGTTAAATTGAAGCTATTTCCTTTTTCTCTTAGAGATCGTGCTAAAGCTTGGTTTTCGTCTTTGCCTAAAAATAGTATTGATTCTTGGAACAAGTGCAAAGATGCTTTTATCTCTAAGTATTTTCCTCCCGCTAAGATCATCTCTCTTAGAAACGATATTATGAATTTTAAGCAACTTGATCACGAACATGTTGCACAAGCTTGGGAGAGAATGAAATTAATGATACGTAATTGCCCTACTCATGGTTTAAATTTGTGGATGATTATACAAAAA
>NW_021247874.1:0-471 GCF_002162155.2 Triticum dicoccoides | reverse complement strand
GGGGCTCTTCCGGTCACGTGGCTCGGTGAGGGGGTTGTCGACGAGGTGCAGGAGCTCGGGAGCACGTCGGAGAGGAGAGGGGGTGGCCGTGGTCATGACTACGGCGAGCGGCGCTCTCAGGTGCGTTCGGTGACGAGCGGGAGGGAGCGCAGAGGAGGAGGAGGGGGTCCAGAGAGAGAGAGGCGGTCGAGGGGGTCGAGGGCGTCTCCGTGGCGTCGCGAGAGAGTCGGGGAGGCTGCCACGGCGAAGCAGGAGGTGGAGGCCTCCGCGTGCGCGCGTGCGTGCGGTGTCCGTCCTCCTGGCAGGGAGGAAGACGACAGGGGTGACTGCGGTGGTGGGCTGGGCTGCTACAGTGGAAGGCCAGGTAAGTGGGCTGCCAGGTGAGCGCCAGGTAGTCCTTCTCTCTCTTTCTATTTCTGCTCTGTTTTATTTTTTTCCTTCTGTTTTGTTTTATTTAATTTATTTTGCCAC
>NW_021247873.1:0-1446 GCF_002162155.2 Triticum dicoccoides | reverse complement strand
GCAAGGTGAGGACAAGAAACACATGAAATATTTAAATTAAGTGTGGTGTTAGTATTGTTTACTAAATTACAAAGTTGCCCAAAACCATCCAGGTATTGAATTACACAACGATGTTTGCTGATCCCAAAGAACGAAAAAAGAAAGGCCTTCCAGTCAAAATATGCCTGCATTCAAGTTCGTGCACTTTGAATGAAAGTCAAGCTGCATAGGATGTTAAACAACATGTAAAGATGACAAGATCAAAAGCTATAATTCAAATGGAAGATAACAGTAAAGCAGGCGCTATAATTTATTTCCAAATTTATAACCTTCTGCAAAAATGTGCCAGTGGCTGTACATTTCTTCTGGGTCCATCTAATCACTCTAAGCATAAATTCATACTACAAATTATCATATGGGAGATGCAAGCTATAAGTGCCACTGTATGGTGCAGACTTTTCTATTATGTGTCATTTTCATAGTAGAATTTTTGTTTAATCTACTGCCATATTTAAAGTTAAACTATCCATGCAAATACCATGATTCTTTTCTGAATGTATAGTCAATTTTGTTTCCAGGAGGGGCAAGGGAAGTTTCTTCAAATCCAAGAATTCTATTCTGTTTTGTGTAAAGAAGATCAAAGAACAGTAAGAATAGGGAAAATGTTGAGGGAAATGCACTATCGTATTAACAGAGATAATATTGTGTACTAAGAATCAACATCATTCCCACATCAATGATTTGCCTATGCACACATATTTATATATCTAATAAAAGTATAAATAATACTGGTCTAAGTAATCAGTCCTAGGCTCAGGTGGAGGTTGTATATAAGAGGTAAGTGGATGCCAATGGTTTGGATGTGAGTCGACGTAGGTGGGTATCAGTTTTTGTGAAGATTGTTTTTCATAAGAAACTGGTGGCATGTGGAGTCCTATGACCTTGGTATATATGATCAAGACTTTTAACAAGACAGATAATGTGCCTTCTAGTCCCGGCTATCAAAGCTGGCACGATTCTATGGGCAATTAAATGTCCCAAGAAAGTGTCAGGTACATTTTCTCAAGTAGATCTGGCTTGTTAAATTATTTGTTTGTTAGGCTAGTCATTGTGGGGAGTAACTTAGATTAGTGTCATGCATATGACACTAGTCTTTGTTACTACCTTCATAGTGCAAAGTAACATACAAGTAGTATCATAGATGATAGCATTTATTACATTATAGACTCATTTTGCTTTGGGTTGCGTTATGTTACAGGAACATATTATGTTACTCCAAACATCTCTATCCTCATTAACTCTATGCCACATAAGCAAACATGTCTTGAAATGCGCTATGTTACTTGCACTATGACCAGCCTTAGTATTACATATTACGATATATGTACGTGTGTGCCCAAAAAGCGTCCATGATTCTACAATTAGGAAGATGTCTTTGCCATATATTGCTTATGGTTCCTACAGAAT
>NW_021247872.1:0-839 GCF_002162155.2 Triticum dicoccoides | reverse complement strand
GTTGTGGGTCGGCTATTGGAGAGCACGAAGGGGCCATGATAGAGAGGGGGGAATGTGGTGTGAATGCGAGTGGGCGGTAATTGGAGAGATAGGAGAAGTTATGAGACATCATTCGTCACCCGCGCTTCCCGTGAAGGAAATATGCCCTAGACGCAATAATAAAGTTATTATTTATTTCCTCATATCATGATAAATGTTTATTATTCATGCTAGAATTGTATTAACCGGAAACATGATACATGTGTGAATACATAGACAAACATATAGTCACTAGTATGCCTCTACTTGACTAGCTCATTAATCAAAGATGGTTATGTTTCCTAACCATAGACATGTGTTTTCATTTGATTAATGAGATCACATCATCAGGAGAATGATGTGATTGACATGACCCATCCCGTTAGCTTAGCACTTGATCGTTTAGTATTCTGCTATTGCTTTCTTCATGACTTATACATGTTCCTGTAACTATGAGAATTATGCAACTCCCGTTTACCGGAAGAACACTTTGGGTACTACCAAATGTCACAACGTAACTGGGTGATTATAAAGGAGTACTACAGGTGTCTCCAAAGGTACATGTTGAGTTGGCATATTTCGAGATTAGGTTTTGTCACTCCGATTGTCGGAGAGGTATCTCTGGGCCCTCTCGGTAATACTCATCACTTAAGCCTTGCAAGCATTATAACTAATGAGTTAGTTATGAGATGACGTATTACAGAACGAGTAAAGAGACTTGCCGGTAACGAGATTGAACTAGGTATTGGATACCGACGATCAAATCTCGGGCAAGTAACATACCGATGACAAAGGGAACAACGTATGTTGTTATGCGGTTT
>NW_021247871.1:0-886 GCF_002162155.2 Triticum dicoccoides | reverse complement strand
GGTTTTACTGTCACTTGAGACACTTTCTGAATGTGGATATTTGTTGAAGCAACGCCTGCCAGACTACATTTTCATTTATAAGGTTGAACAACCATTTGTTGACAAACATTTATTTTGGATTCCAGATCCACTCGAGATCACCATGGTCTTTGGTCTGCAAATAATGCCTCACTTGGTTAATTGATATTTCTTCTTATGTTCATCACGTAGCCAGAGAAAACGAAATCTGTAATAGTCGAATCTGTTCACCCCATTAGGTATTTCAAAGGACAAAACATTGGTAGGCTAGTGAGCACTGCTTTGATGTCTTCTATCCTTTTTTCACTTCTTATTCGAGAATTTCCAGAAATTAACAGGGGTACCAAGGTAACAGAATGGAAAAAATCATGACTTGCACCCAAATAAGTCCTTGTATTTGTCCTCAACCTCCTTAGCCTGACCGAAGCAGAATATCTCACTTTTATGGAAAAAAAATTAGACCAAAAGGTTGCTCAAAATGCATAAAACGAGTTTCACATTCGCAGCTTTCTTCATGTCGGGTTCCATGAATAGAAAAGTGTCATCGACACACTGAAGAATGGTTATACCACCATCTAGGAGATGCGTAAGTCTACTAAGTTGCCCATCTCTATTAGCCTGTGTGCAATGAGGATAGCTAACATGTTAGCGACAAGGTTGAAAATGATGGGAGACATTGGATCGCACTGCCTCAGACCCTTCCTAGTCTGAAAGCAACGACCAATATATCATCATCGACTTTAATCACCAATTCGCCATGTTACCGCTTATGAGGAACCTAGCAATCAAGTCGCACCACTGTGGCGCGAAACCTTTCATGCAAAGAGTCTACCGAATCCAGATATAAAACATCATCGTTACCACAAGC
>NW_021247870.1:0-610 GCF_002162155.2 Triticum dicoccoides | reverse complement strand
TGAGTACAAATGTACCCAGCAAGACTTACATCAGATCTATCTACACATGCATCATTATCAACAAGGGGGGGTGGTGGAGTTTAACTGCAGCAAGCCAGCTTTGACTCGGTGGCTAACCTGAACTACGACTGCAAGTAACTCTTTTGAGGTGGCGCACACGAGTCCACATATCCACCATATCAATACACCACTATGGATCCGCTCCCGTCTCCCTACGAGAACGCCATCCATAGCACTCACGCTTATCTTGCGTATTTTAGAGTATCCACTTTCACTTGTCTATGAACTGATATAAGGGGTCCACGTTTCCATATCCGAGGAATCCGGCTATTCCAATAGATGATGTTAACCCTGCAGGGGTGTACTTCTTCACACACGCTCTCGCCACTTATCGCCCTGTACACGTCTTGTACCTCGGCAACCTTCAAGCGGAAGCCGGGCGAGGGAGTCGGCCACGACCTGACTAACCGAACAAGTCTCTAGTCCAGGTTTATCGCCTATTCAGGTTCCATCCGCAAGGAGATCCGGCCGGGGTGTCGCTTACGGCCCCAAACGATGTGTGCAGGGTTCCCAAGCCCACCAACCGGGTGCCACTTGGTACACCGGGCCA
>NW_021247869.1:0-1048 GCF_002162155.2 Triticum dicoccoides | reverse complement strand
ACTGTTCAGGATCTGGGGTTGTATGTGGATCCGGATTAGTATTGCCGGACTCCCCTTCCCATACCATGGATGGCTTGAACACCCTTTCCAAAAAAATATTTGGTGGGACGGGGTCATGTTTAGCGCCGATGCGGGCAAGGATATCCACCGCTTGATAGTTTTCTCGAACCACATGGTGGAATTCGAGCCCCTTGAATCGAGCTGACATTTTGAGAACGGCATTACGGTAAGCCGCCATTTTCGGGTCTTTGGCTTCAAAGTCTCCATTTATTTGAGATATTGCGAGATTTGAATCCCCGTGTACTTCAAGACGTTGAATGCCCATGGAGACTGCCATCCGAAGACCGTGCAACAGAGCCTCATACTCTGCTACATTGTTGGAGTCCGTGTAAAGTATTTGGAGTACGTATTGGACTGTATCTCCGGTGGGGGCGTCAGGACGACGCTAGCCCCTAGACCAGCTAGCATCTTAGAGCCGTCAAAGTGCACGATCCAATTGGAGTACGCGTTGTACTCTTTAGGGAGTTCGGCTTCTGTCCATTCAGCGACGAAGTTAGACAGTACTTGCAACTTAATGGCCCGCCGAGGCTTCTATGTCGAACGGGAGGAGCTCGATAGCCCATTTTGCAATCCGGCCCGTGGTATCACAGTTATTTATTATGTCATTGAGTGGTACTTCGGAGGCCATCGTGATTGGACACTCTTGAAAGTAGTGTCATAGTTTTTGGGATGCCATGAAGACCGCGTATGCTATATTTTGATAATGTGCATACCGTGACTTGCATGGAGTGAGGACAGTGGATACGTAGTATAGCGGCTTTTGTAATGGGAATTTATGTCCATCTGTCTCTCGTTCGACGACGAGCACTGCGCTTACAACCTGGTGTGTTGCAGCTATGTATAACAACATGGGTTCGCCGACATTTCGCGCTGCCAGAATTGGATTGGTGGCCAAGAGGGCTTTTATTTCCTCCAGCCCCGCCGTAGCCGCATCCGTCCACTCCAAGTGTTCGGTGCGTCAAAGAAGGCGATAAAGAGGTAACGCCTT
>NW_021247868.1:0-1416 GCF_002162155.2 Triticum dicoccoides | reverse complement strand
GACTCCGGTATTCATCGCGTGACATTTCCCCGAAGGGACAGACACAGGAACGAAGAAGGACACATGCCGGCCAGCCTAAGTGTTCCGGAGCAGTAGCAAGCTACCATGGCTCGGTGGAAACACTAGGAGACATTTCCCGGTAAGAGAGGCTACTAAGGATAAACAACTAGATGGCCAGATCCCACACATACCAAGCATTTCAATAACATACACACAATATGCTCGATATGTGCAAATACAACATGGCATCACAACATGACTCTACGACTCAAGTAATTTATTCAATAGGCTCCGAGGAGCGAGATATTACAAACATGGGTCTCATGACCCAACAATCAGAGCATACAAATCAAAGCACATGCGGAAGCTATCATGTCTGAGTACAGACATCTATAAATGAAAAAGGCTGAGAAGCCTGACTATCTACCAATCCTGCCGAGGGCACAAGATCGTAGCTGAGGTAACAAGCTAAATGTCGAAGTCCAAGCGGAACTACTAGTGAGACTGAAGTCTCTCTGCAAAAACATAAATTAGGCAAACGTGAGTACAAATGTACCCAGCAAGACTTACATCAGAACTAACTACATATGCATCATTATTAACAAAGGGGATGGTGGGGTTTGACTGCAGCAAGCCAGCTTTGACTCGGTGGCTATCCTGAACTACGACTGCAAGTAACTCTTTTGAGGTGGCACACACGAGTCCACATATTCACCATATCGATACACCACTATGGATCCGCTCCCGTCTCCCTACGAGAACGCCATCCATAGCACTCACGCTTATCTTGCGTGTTTTAGAGTATCCACTTTCACTTGTCTATGAACTGTACAAGGGGTCCAAGTTTCCATATCCGAGGAATCCGGCTATTCGAATAGATAATGATAACCCTGCAGGGGTGTACTTCTTCACACACGCTTTCGCCACTTATCGCCCTGTACACGTCATGTACCTCGGCAACCTTCAAGCGAAAGCCGGGCGAGGGAGTTGGCCACGACCTGACTAACCGAACAAGTCTCTAGTCCAGGTTTATCGCCTATTCGGGTTCCATCCGCAAGGAGATCCGGCCGGGGTGTCGCTTACGGCCCCAAACGATGTGTGCAGGGTTCCCAAGCCCACCAACCGGGTGCCACTTGGTACACCGGGCCACTGTGCCTAGTCTGTCCCAAGCCCACCTGTACCGGGTGCCACTTGGTAGACTACTAACACTACCTACAAACACCAGAAACTAGTTGCAACTCCTGGACAGAGATCATGTTGATTAATAAGTCGAGAGGGGCACTTAAGCATTCCAATGTGTGGTAGTAGCTGGTCATGGATCACAAACACAGAACTCAGTTCCTGAGGACGGCTGCAATGAGACAACCCACCATGTACTCCTACATGGCCTCTCACCGCTACCTTTACCAAATCGTG
>NW_021247867.1:0-834 GCF_002162155.2 Triticum dicoccoides | reverse complement strand
AATTGACACCAAAGAGCGAATAATGCATGTTACACATATCACAATCAACTTATTGCTAATAATGCACATTACATATATAATAATACGTGCACGAGGTCAAGGCGTGTACTATGCTACCTGTTGTTGGTTCGATCTTAAATATCCTTCCGTCCGATTTGCTATATTTGTTAAAAAGCATAAAATAAGAGGAGAATATGACATGTCTCAACTGATAGTGATGCAAGGGTAAGACTTTACGACAGCTAACTACATGTAAACTTTGTTTTTTTGTACCTTATGTACACATCGTTATTAAGGTGGAAATTCCATGAGGAGGCCTACACATGCTTTGTATAGTTTAATTACAAATCGATACCCAAAATTTGGAGAATTAGCTTCAGCTCCGTCGCACTATGACCCATTATCTTTTCAGCATTCTTATCTAGCGCCTTAGCCAGAAAAGTTAGCACATATTTAAACACCAAGTATAAGATTTTTGTAGTTGATGTGCCATGGTGGAATGTGCATAGTCATGAATAAGAACATACAGATTCAAGAGAGATTAATTGTGTATAGGTAAATTTTATAATATCATTGCATTTTAAACTAGTTATGTATCCTAATCAAACTAGCAATGCGGGTAAAAGGCATATAGGTGAAATCAAATCAGTGTGCGGTTCCGGGCACCAGCCATAGCTATTTTGGAAAAGTGGCGGGTACCATAAATAGCTCGCCACTTCTTTCCAAGTAATAGTGGCGGGCACAACTAACGACCTATCACTCGTACACTCTTGCTAATTTAAGCATGGCCAAAAATAAGCAGTTGCAGGCACTTAAGACATGCCCGCCTCTAGT
>NW_021247866.1:0-1727 GCF_002162155.2 Triticum dicoccoides | reverse complement strand
ATTCACCCGACCGACCCCGATGCAGCTCCGACCCGCATCTCCACAACACTCGACCCAAAATAGGAAGAAGCGCTCATCCAGTTCCTCCGTGAGAACTGGGACATTTTTGCATGGAAGCCCGCTGACATGCCAGGTGTTCCCAGGGGACTGGCTGAGCATCGCCTAAGAGTCGACTCATCTGCAAAACCAGTCAAAGAGCATCTTCGGCGGTCCGCCGTCCAGAAGAGAAAGGCCATTGGTGAAGAAGTGGCTCGACTGTTGGCGGCAGGATTTATCCGAGAGATATACCACTCCGAGTGGCTCGCTAATGTCGTCATGGTTCCTAAGAAGGACAAGTCGCTCCGAATGTGCATTGATTTCAAGCACATCAACCGGGCCTGCCCGAAAGATCATTTTCCTCTCCCTCGCATAGATCAAATTGTTGACTCGACCGCGGGATGCGAGAGGCTATATTTTTTAGATGCCTACTCCGGGTACCACCAGATCCGTCTGTACGGACCCGACGAGGTAAAAACAGCTTTCATCACTCCATTCGGGTGCTTCTGCTATATCACCATGCCATTCGGCCTCAAGAATGCCGGAGCCACATTTATGCGAATGATTCAGAAGTGTCTACTCACTCAAATCAGTCGGAATGTGGAAGCATATATGGATGATATCGTTGTCAAGTCACGAAAAGGTTCCGACCTGCTCGCTGATCTCGCCGAAACATCTGCCAACCTCAGAAGATATGATATCAAGCTCAATCCATCAAAGTGCACATTTGGAGTTCCTGGTGGCAAGTTACTCGGTTTTCTCGTTTCCGAAAGGGGAATCGACGCTAACCCAGAGAAGATTGGCACTATTCTCCGAATGAAACGCCCTGTGCGAGTGCACGATGTCCAGAAGCTTACTGGATGCTTGGACGCATTAAGTCGATTCATCTCACAACTCGGTGAAAAGGCATTGCCTCTTTACCGACTGATGAAGAAGACAGACAAGTTCGAGTGGACTCCAGAAGCTGATGCAGCGTTTGCCGAGTTAAAAACTCTGCTCTCCACCCAGCCGGTGCTTGCTGCTCCAATCAGCAAAGAGCCTCTGTTGCTCTATATCGCAGCCACAGGACAAGTCGTCAGTACTGTGCTAACGGTCGAGCGGGAAGAAGAAGGAAAAGCTCTCAAAGTTCAGCGCCCAGTGTATTATTTGTCTGAAGTCTTGACTCCATCCAAGCAGAGATATCCTCATTATCATAAGCTTGTGTATGGAATATACATGACCACAAAGAAGGTTGCTCATTATTTTTCTGATCATTCCATCACAGTCGTCAGCGACGCTCCACTATCAGAGATTTTGCACAACAGAGATGCAACTGGTCGAGTGGCCAAATGGGCGATTGAACTTCTTCCCCTTGATATCAAGTTTGAGGCAAAGAAAGCCATTAAGTCCCAGGCAATAGCAGATTTCCTCGCCGAGTGGATTGAATAGCAGCAGCCGACTGAAGTTCACTCGGAGCATTGGACCATGTTCTTTGATGGCTCTAAGATGTTGAATGGTTCCGGTGCTGGGGTTGTCCTGGTTTCCCCCAGAGGAGATAAGCTCAGATATGTGCTCCAGATTCACTTTGATTCCTCCAACAATGAGGCAGAATATGAGGCCCTCTTATATGGGTTGCGCATGGCCATTTCACTCGGCGTCCGTCGCCTGATGGTCTATGGCGACTCGGATTTAGTGGTCAACCAGGTGATGAA
>NW_021247865.1:0-3244 GCF_002162155.2 Triticum dicoccoides | reverse complement strand
TCACAAGACGTGTGTTCTTTACGCTTTCCATTGCAAGAAGTGACAGCATTATATTCCAAGATTTGTGGAGATAAACCCACAATAAATTATAGATCGATGCCGATGAAAGCACATGGAATAGACACCCAAACACACCTGTCCAACATGAATACATGATGCTTTAGAGATCCCCTTCTACCATGACGTATCTGGGATAATAGTCATTAGTGAAAGACCAATAGTTATACAAACGAGTGAAGTGAGCCCATCTCCAATACTCCAAGGATTCTTATCATTAGATCATCCTAAGCGATTTATGAACATTACAACAAATATGATTACGACATTTATGGCTCCCACATAAATAAGATGTTGTGCGCCCCCTACAAAGTAGGAATTAAATAACAAAACGGAAAACAGATATATAAACAAGAACTGGTCCCAAGTTCCCAAAGAAAAGGCAGAATAACTAGGGTCGGTACATAATACTACTCGTAAACCCCCTAGTAGAAGAACAAATCCCCCAAATAGCATAAGAATCTCATCTATTGGTCCAGGTAAATCCATTATGGATAATAAGAAATTAATAGTATTAAATTTTCATGTGCTCACTAAAACTATAGGATTCAAGAGGAAAAATGGGTTAGGGTAAATTTTCTGTGTATACATTGTATAGTTAGAAATTATATTATATCACGAAAATCTAGTATGATTCGGACTAAGAAATAATTTCCAATAAGCGGTAGTTAGTTTCTTAGTTTAATAAATAATTATTAGTTTTTATAACAAAAAGGCAAAATCAAAGTTTAGTAATTAGTAATATTTCTTGAATTCAAGATTTTTCTTTGTTTATTTTAATTTCAGAAAAATTCTTAATTGTTTGAACTGTGTAATCTCCCAATATGGAGAGGCGAGACTAGGAACGTACTTTGCGTTTATGTTTCTACACATGCATATGAGTTTTTCTTGGAATCTCACATTCAAGAGCCATATCAATTCTAGCAAGGTATAAAGAGGGAGCGGCGCACCTGCTCGGTATTAGGAGGTCGTCGTGCGTCCGGTGATGACGTCTACCATGGCTTATATCTCCTGTTGGATTCTCCAAGAAGAAGAGGAGCAGCAAAGGCAGGGGGAGTGGAGCAGTGGTGGCACCGGCGACGAAGAGGAGCAATTGTAGGTAGCCTATGAGATAGATTGGAGAGATAAGAGAGAGAGAGGGAGAGAGAGAGAGAGAGAGAGAGAGAGAGAGAGAAATTTTGTTGTGCTAATCTATTATGTGATGCCACCTCATCGATCCAGACCCACCCCATTCCAACCAATCAGGACGAAGTGCCCACATTTTGTGTTTCTTCATTAGGTGGCTTTACCGAGTGTGAAAGTGCGTTATTTCGACTAGAGGGGGGGGGTGAATAGGCGATTTTTATGAATTCTTCACCGAGGAATTTGCTGGTGAGGAAATTCCTAAATGAAGAACTACTTGCCGCGGAATAAGTACTCAGAAAGGAACATAACAAAACAAAAGCATAGTCATCATGATGAAATGAAGACAAGCACAGAGTACAGAAAGCGTAAACACAGGATAACACAAGGAAGAAGACAGACAGACTGGAGAAATAGAACTGAGGAAATTGAGAAAGTCTTCAGTCAATGTCTTCAAAAAGATATGAACAGGCACACAACAACATACATGAGGAATTTAAAGAGTTGAGGAAATAGAACCAGTAGCTCGGTGAAGACAATGATTTGGTAGACCAGTTCCAGCTGCTGTCTCAGTTGTACATCTGGTTGGAGCGGCTGAGTATTAAAACTCGAGGACACCCAGTCCCGGACACACAGTCCTCACTGTATTCTCCTTGAGCTAAAGTCACACAGACCTCGCCCAATCACTCGTGGTAAGTCTTCAGGTGACTTCTGAACCTTCACAAACTAGGTCACTCGGTGATCCACAATTCCTCTTGGATGCTCTAGACCTTGACGCCTAACCGTCTGGAAGAAGCACAGTCTTTAAAGGAAACAAGCGTCGGATCCATGCAGGATCAATCTCTTCAGTGATGCTCAATTACTTGGGGTTTTGTAGGTTTGGGTTTGGGATTTCCTCACTTGATGATTTTCACTCAAAGTCCTCGGAGGATGGGTTGCTCTCAAATGACAAGTGTCAGTTTCTCTCGGAGCAGCCAACCAACTAGTGGTTGTAGGGGGCGGCTATTTATAGCCGGGGAGCAGCCCGACATGATAAGACATAAATGCCTTTGTCTGATATGACCGTTAGGTGGGTAGATATTTTGGGACAGCTGGCGCGTAGCACGGCAACGGTCGGAATATTTGGGGTTCGAATTCCTCAGGGCTATCATGTTCCTCACTTGGTAAGCAATCCGCACTGACGAATTCCTAACTCTTCAGTCAGAACAAATTCCTCAGAGACCAGAAGAACTTCGTCTCTGTCACTGAAGAATATGACTGAACTGTGCGAGATTTCCAATGGCTTCACTCGAAGGGATTGGTAGGTGTAGGATTTTGAGTTGAGCATCACATGGAAACTTTTCCTTAGTATTTCCTCGACCCCCTTTAACAGTACGGTGTTTCATATGACTCAAGAAAGAGAAAATGAAACTACGAAAAAAAAGTCTTCATGCTTCATGTTCCTCGAATGATTACCAAGTCTTCAAGGTCACACCAATTTCTTCACTTTCAAAGTCTTCAGAAATCCAAAGTCTTCAGTCGAAGAACTTCATTTTTAGGGGTCTACTTTCTCTGTAAATATCAAACTCCTCATAGACTTATAGACCTGTGTACACTCACAAACGCATCAGTCCCTTAACCTATAAGTCTTCAATACACCAAAATCACTAAGGGGCACTAGATGCACTTACAATCTCCCCCTTTTTGGTGATTGATGACAATATAGGTTATGTTTTCAATGGGGATAATCGTATGAAGTGTAAATACTGATATTGAGGAATTTGATTGCAAGATATAGAAGAACTCCCCCTGAAGATGTGCAACATGAGGAATTTTCTTTTGAAGCAATGCACACTTGAAGAGTATAATCATGGAGATCTCCCCCTATATCTTGTAATTCATACACGCATTTGACATATAATATGAGGAATTTGAAATGCATGATGAAATATGGTGACTGATGTAATTCAGCATGCGTGCATTAACATTAATGAGGAATAAGCATGCAGAAGAACACAACAAAAGTATCAAGCCACCATAGAGTTTAAGATTACAACTCGATCCAGCAAAGTCATCAGAAGAACGA
>NW_021247864.1:0-686 GCF_002162155.2 Triticum dicoccoides | reverse complement strand
AACATCTTCATATATGAACCGTAACTAAACATATCTTGAGCGGACAGTATAGCAAGGAGCATATATGAAATAGAGTCTAACATATCCAGGGCAAACACTAGAACAAGGAATTGTAGCAGAACCTCTAATAGAAAGGGGACGAACACGTACGAGGCAGCAGCAGCAGGAGCGCTGGACTTGGGGTCGATGTCCTCGCCAGCCATGTCGTCGAGGAGGTCGGGGAAGAAGTCGTCGTCGGGGAAGTAGTCGTCGGAGTCCGGGGCTTCCGTGATGAAGAAGTCAGTAGTCGCGCAGAGCGCTCCCCAAAAACCTTATCACCCTTCTCCCGTACAGGACTCAAAGAGTGCGGTTTCGGAGGCCTACTGACCTACGGTGCACGCCGCAAGCCAGGATGGAGAAGATCGTAGTAGCAGCGCAGTGCTCAGGAACCGGTGGCGAGAGGAAGAAGTAGTTCTGGTGCGTCTTGCTGAGAGGAGCGACCTCCCTTTTATAGGCGCGGAGCTAAAGGGACCGAGGGAGATGAAACGAACAGACAGCAGCCGAAGGGTGCAGCTTTCGCATTTAATCTCCACTACAGCAAAAGCTTTCCATCTCCCGAGTGACCTTTCGTATACCCGTAGTGCGTGGCAAAAATTTAGACATCGGCTTGGCTTATTCCCGCAACCCGCGGCGCGTCGTGACGAGGC
>NW_021247863.1:0-1284 GCF_002162155.2 Triticum dicoccoides | reverse complement strand
GTTTATGAGCTAACCTAGGTGAAATAGGTTGTTTATGAGTTAACCTAGGTGAAATGGGTCGTTTATGAGCTAAGTTAGGTGAAATGAGTTGTTTATGAGCAAACCTAGGTGAAATGGGTCGTTTATGAGCTAAGTTAGTTGAAATGAGTCGTTTATGAGCAAACCTAGGTGAAATGGGTCGTTTATGAGCTAACCTAGGTGAAATAGGTTGTTTATGAGCTAACCTAGGTGAAATGGGTCATTTATGAGCTAACCTAGGTCAAATGGGTCGTTTATGAGCTAACCTAGGCGAAATGCCACGTTTTTGAGCTAACTAAGGTAAAATGGATCGTTTTTTAGCTAACTTAGGTGAAATGGGTCATTTTGGAGCTAACCTAGGTGAAATGGGTCATTTTGGAGCTAACCTAGGTGGAATGGGTCATTTTAAAGCTAATGTAGGTAAAATGGATCATTTAGGAGCTAATCTACGTAAAATGGGTCATTTTCGAGCTAACTTGGATAAATTGGATCACTTGTAAGCTAACTAAGGTAAAATGAGTCATTTTAGAGCTAACTTAGGTAGAATGGATGGTTTATGAGGTCAGTAAGCTTATTAAGTCATTTTGGAGGAAAAGAAGCTAACTCTAGGTCATTATGGTAAGCATATTGGAGGAAATAAAGCTAAGTCTAGGTCTTTATGCATTTGTTAAGCAAAATCCTAGAGAAACTTACCGTGATCACGGAGGTGTAGGAGCGGGCTGGCTCGCGCCGGTAGCTGGAGAAGGATCATGCGATGCGTTTCTGGAGTTAAGCTGCACCAAAGATCATTTCCAATGTCTCGTTAGCATTATGACACTCAAATGTTAAGATAAGCAAGTAATGTCCATTCAAATTAAACTCACCGTGCTCCCAGGAGCAATCACTGGCATCGGCGGAGCGGTCTGACCGGACTTCTCGCACACAGACTGCACATTTGGTTTTCACAACAGAGTCATACTAGTTAGTAATGAGACTCAAATGTTAAGACTAGCAAGTAATCTGCAGAAGAAACTTACCACAAGGAGCTCGTACATGGCCCTTGCCTGCATGTCATTCCGTGCCCTCTCCTCCTCCAACATCTTTGTCGTCTTCTCCTCCAACTCCCGCTGCCTCTCCGCCGCCTCCGCCAAAAGTTTCTCCGTTCTATCTCTCTCACTCTGTATAGCAGCCTGCAACACCACTCACATGACCATTTGTAATCATTGATGGAAGCGCACACAATGTAATGGAGAAAGATAGCTGAGTACGTATAACTAACCTTGATGG
>NW_021247862.1:0-399 GCF_002162155.2 Triticum dicoccoides | reverse complement strand
TTTTATGGGCTTTCATAGAGACCGCGAAAAATAATTGGGTGAAAATAAATCAACATTGTGGGAATTGAACACAGGACCTCCTGTCGAGATCTTCGATGTTACTAATTAAGCGAATGAGCAAACTAAAGGAAGGATTGCGTCCTTTTCTTGATTTGGTTTAGTCCTTTTCGTTTGGTCAATCTGGGCCAGGTACTTCTATGTTGATTTTTATATTGAAAGGAAGGATCCATAGGCTTCAATGTGTTGGGGCTACTAAATTAAAAAAGGAATTATCCTACTATTAAAGGGAATAGGTATTCTTGGTTTGGTTTAGTCCTTTTCGTTTGGTCAATCTGGGCCAGGTACTTCTATGTTGATGGGCCTTTTATGGGCTTTCATAGAGACCACGAAAAATAATGG
>NW_021247861.1:0-656 GCF_002162155.2 Triticum dicoccoides | reverse complement strand
TGATAAGGAATTCACTTGAGTCCTCTTCGGCACATGCCAGGATACATACTTAATCCTTCTTCCTTCTAGGGTGGTGAGCAAAATCGACTTACTGGCGCAGTCAATGTTCCCTCCATACTTCGATAACCAATCCATGCCTAATATTACATCCAGTACTTGTGATTCCAATACTATTAGGTCTGAGGGGAACACATAGTTACCAATCCTTAATGGTAACCGATCACACCATAGGCTAGCCATATACTCTACTCCTGGCGAGGTTACTAACATGGGTGACCTAAGGGCTTGGGTTGGCAGGTTATACTTATCCACAAATCCCCTTGATATGTATGAATGTGATGCACCATTATCAAAAAGAACGATTGAAGTAAATGACTTAACCAAAACCTTACCTATAACTGCATCGGGTTGCGCTTTAACCTCCTCCATGATAACGTGGTTCACTTGTCCCCTGTTGAAAGAGTTGGGCTTCTTCCCAGAGCTTCCATTGCCATTTCCATTCTTTGCTTGAAAACACTCCATGGTGTAATGTCCATTCTCCCCACACTTGAAACAAGTAATGTGACTTAGATCCTTCTTGGCGGGTGTTGCTGGGTTGAAACAGTTCTGGTCGTTGCTTCCTCCATTCACATATCCATTCTTGGGGCCACTATGGT
>NW_021247860.1:0-795 GCF_002162155.2 Triticum dicoccoides | reverse complement strand
CATTGTGTACAGAAGTTTTATGAAATTGCCATGGTCTACAAAGTAATAAGGAACATGCTTGCATAGGTACCACATCACAATCAACATAATCAGCATATGTAGAGATACTAAAATGCACACGAACAATATGTGTTACCTTAACCTTGCCGATGTTGTTGAACCATTGGATGTAGTAAGGATTTGGATGTGGTCTTGTGGTGAGATGTAGCTTCTCCACCATCTCTATGCTAGCCAAGTTGGTGCAGCTCCCTCCATCTATGATGACGCGAACAGAACGTTCCTTGACAACTCCCTTTGTATGGAACAAATTATGCCACTAATTTTGCTCAGCTTGTGTGACCTGCACACTCAAAACACGTTGATGAACTAAACATTCATACCTGTCAGCATCTTCAGGAGCCATGTATTGCGTCTCATGATCAGAATCATGTCCACCGTGTTCTTCACTTGTAATAAGAACAAAAGCCTACTCATTATAGTCACTAGCGGACTCATACCCACCATCCTCAGTAGCAATCACCACATGCTTAGATGGGCATTCTCTCGCATAATGACCTCCACCCTTGCAACGACAATAAATAATATCATGTGTTTGCCCTGTTGATGCCATGGATGAAGAAGAGCTCTGTGCGGAACCGGAAGGTGTATTCCTGGCAGATGGTGGTGATGGTGCATGTTTTCTTGTATCTCGGCTGGAATTGGCAGCTGAAGTCAGTGGTGCTGCAGTAGGACGTGTGGGAGTAGAGGATGCATGCGGTGTCCATGATGAAGGTCGACCTGCAGAAAAGTTAGTTC
>NW_021247859.1:0-489 GCF_002162155.2 Triticum dicoccoides | reverse complement strand
TGTTGCGAAGTTTTCAAGTTTTGGGTAAAGATTCAATGGACTATGGAATAAGGAGTGGCAAGAGCCTAAGCTTGGGTATGCCCAAGGCACCCCAAGGTAATATTTAAGGACAATCAAGATCCTAAGCTTGGGGATGCCCCGGATGGCATCCCCTCTTTCATCTTCGTTCATCGGCAACTTTACTTGGAGCTATATTTTTATTCACCAAATGATATGTGTTTTGCTTGGAGCCTCATTTTGTTTTATTTTGTTTTGCTTGCTGTTTGAATAAATTACTTAAGATCTGAAGTTTTATTTATGAGAAGGAGTCTTCACATAGTTACATAATTATTCAACTACTCATTGATCTTCACTTATATCTTTGAGAGTAGTTTGTCGTTTTCTCTAGTGCTTCACTCATATATTTTAGAGCACGATGGTAGTTTTATTTTGAAGAAATTGATGAAATCTCATGCTTCACTTATATTATTTTGAGAGTCTTTTAGAACA
>NW_021247858.1:0-435 GCF_002162155.2 Triticum dicoccoides | reverse complement strand
AGACTTGCCTGCCTGCGGCCTGCGGCGTGGCTCAAAAGGGGGCCCAGCATGGCCCATCTTCATCAACACAAGCTCAAGACCCTCGCGAGGGCCCAAGCCTCGCGGGGCGGGCGACAAGGAGCTTCCTCAGGCACGGCCTCATCAGGCTGGCTTATGAGGAGGCGAAGAGTTCAAGGCGGGGTACCTCGTGAGGTGCCCATGACGCAAGCCATGACGACCAAGGGCGCCAGTCGGGCGCCAGCCCGCACAGTGTCCTCCTTTCCTCTTTGGTGCAAAGGGAGCAAGCGCAGGCGAGAGCATCAAGCAAAGGCATCCATTTCAGTGCAACAAGACCAAGACCAGCCCAACGGCAGGAAGGAAGTCATTGTGGAGCCCAAGCAAGCATCATCGCCAGAGCCTTTGACAGGCGAGGACCAACTTTAGTCAGGATAAGTG
>NW_021247857.1:0-714 GCF_002162155.2 Triticum dicoccoides | reverse complement strand
ACCGATAGAAGGCAGCATAATTGACTCGGGCATTACGTGTTCGCTAGCTAGTAACTCATCCATATCTATTTGTAGACCCATTTTTTTGGTTTCCTTCCAATGTCTCAACTATGTGGGGTGACAATTTTCAGTTGTACATTAATCATCTCATCTCATAGTAAGATATCGTATCTTCCCTAAAAAAAGTAGCACGATGGCCCTTTTATAATAAGAGAAATGAATGTTCATAGTGTAGTTTAGGCATGTGATCTGTACAAGCATCCATGCTCATCAACCAGCCACTGCCGCCTTTTGGCACTTGCGTTCACAAATACTTCATATGACGTCACACTTTTGTAGTGAGTTCTTAACCAGAGTTGACTACAGGTAAATCATTCATGGAGATCCCATGGGGATCATGCATGCATGTTGTGACGTTACATGTGTCATGCAGTGCCATGCCATTTCCAAAGGTCGATGTTTGAGCAAATACATGCATGCCCACATGAGCAATCTACTTTTGCAGCACTAGTTGTGTTTCTCCTGCTTTTGTTATAGCATCAGTGTGGTTGCACTGATACTTCATCAGAAGATTATTAGTAGTGTTCACCCCTCCCATATGTACAGAAGGTGAAAATGATACGTAATTTCCAGTTTACAAGAAAGAAGATCGCGGTATGCTTGCAATAGATCAGATTCGTATGAATGAAATGGTATCTCCTTCCAAAGATACCA
>NW_021247856.1:0-1091 GCF_002162155.2 Triticum dicoccoides | reverse complement strand
AGGCCATGTAGGAGTACATGGTGGGTTGTCTCATTGCAGCCGTCCTCAGGAACTGAGTTCTGCGTTTGTGATCCATGATTCAGCTACTACCATACATTGGGCCCTGAAATATGACCCCGCTCGACTTCTTATTCACCCTCGTCCTCTGTCCAGGAGTTGCAAGTAGTTTCTGGTGTTTGTAGTATGCTGGAGGCCGTGGACAGCGCTGACCGTAGGGGTGGGCTGTGATGCGGTAGGCACGTGGCCGGGTATACCGGGCGCCCGTTTGGTGTCACGGAACCCTGTTCACATCGTTTGGGGCTGTGAGCGAAACTCCGGCCGGATCTCCTCATGGATGGAACCCGAATAGGCGATAAACCTGGACTAGAGACTTAGGTGTTTAGGTAGGTCGTGGTCTACACCCACGTCGGCTTTCGCTTGAAGTCTGCCGAGCACATGTCGTGAGCAGACACTAAGTGGTGGAAACATGTATGAAGAAGTACACCCCTGCAGGGTTAACATCATCTATTCGAATAGCCGTGTCCGCGGAAAAGGACTTCTGGGTTGCTTATATCAGTTCATAGACAAGTGAAAGTGGATACTCTAAAATACGCAAGATAAGCGTGAGCGCTATGGATGGCGTTCTCGTAGGGGAACGAGAGCGGATCCATAGTGGTGTATTGATATGGTGAATATGTGGACTCGTGTGCGCCACCTCAAAAGAGTTACATTGCAGTCGTAGTTTAGGATAGCCACCGAGTCAAAGCTGGCTTGCTGCAGTTAAACCCCACCATCCCCTTTGTTGATAATGATGCATATGTAGTTAGTTCTGATGTAAGTCTTGTTGGGTACATTTGTACTCACGTTTGCCTATTTTATGTTTTTGCAGAGAGACTTCGGTCTCACTAGTAGTTCCGCGTGGACTTCGACGTTTAGCTTGTTACCTCAGCTACGATCTTGTGCCCTCGGCAGGATCTGATAGATAGTCAGGCTTCTCAGCCTTTTTCATTTATAGATGTCTGTACTCAGACATGATAGCTTCCGCTTGTGCTTTGACTTGTATGCTCTGATTGTTGGGTCATGAGACCCATGTTTGTAATGTCTCGCTCCTC
>NW_021247855.1:0-2140 GCF_002162155.2 Triticum dicoccoides | reverse complement strand
GGTTGAAATCGATATAAAGATCACCGGAATCGGATGCACGGTTTGGAAATGACAAGCAAAACAAATATGGCACCGGTCTGCGATAAACAGCAAGTAGTCTTCTAAATGCATCAAGATAAATAAGTTACTGCACTTAAACATGGCAACAAGATACAGGGAAGGAATCCACTCATGATGCTTGACAAACGATGAACACTGAGCTACGGCTAATTCACTCAATAACAGGTTCAAACAAGCATGGCAAAAGTGCAAAAGATAACATGTTTCAGACTTAGTGAAAAACTGAAGCATGGCAAAACAGTTATCAAGTAGGCATGTTTACGAGATCGATGCACTCGCCACAAAGCATGTCATGACAAACTAAGCATACACCCAACAAGTAGACATGGCATAGAAGCTAGACATGGCGAGAACAACAACATAGCATGCACGGATCAACTACAACAAGCTCGGCAAAATTGCTAAACATGTTAACAATCTGCCAGGAACATTTTATAGCAAAAGTACAGCTCGATTGACTCAAGCTAGGGTGCTCCATAATTACAAAAAAAGACATGGATGGATAGAGCACCACATTATCTACAAAACATCCTTACTGATCATGCTCAAAAGAGGCACGAATCACTAGGAAACAACATGAACATATGGTATAAGAATAATAACAGGGCAAGGACTTAGTGAAATTCTAAGTACCTGAAATCAGCATCATTGAGTAAGCTACTTTGCATGCTTGTGCTAGTCACCACAAAGATCACAAAAATACATGGCATACATCCCTGTAAAGATGACATGGCATTCTTCAAAACACATGTAAAGCTCAGGATCATAGCATGCACACATTAATCATGGCAAAAATGACAAAAGTGCATTTGTTGAAACAGATCTGAAACTATCCTCACATAGCCCTCTTCCAATAGCAATTCGGGCATCAAGATTAGCTCAAATGAAAATGATGCAATGAGATGAAATGATTTACTCGTCGAGACAAACATTTTGATATGCTACACGCACGAATCGGAGCCATGGATGCAGAGTTATGGCATGTCAAAGATTGCATAAAATATATGGAGTTCGGTCAAAAGTCAATCGGGTAGGGTTTTCCAGATCCGGATCGGGCGGCGCGGAAACCGAGGATGGCCGGGGCTTCACTGAAACAGTGCTCGGGGTCGCCGGACATACCGGATCTCGCCGAATCTTCACCAGACGCGGGAGGAGACGGGGCCGGGTGGAGGAGGAGGTCGCCGGAGACGGCGAAGCGGCGCAGCGGAGCTCGGCGAGCTCAGCTATGGCAGGCGGCGGATGAGGCGGCGGAGCTCGGCGAGGAGATCGACGGCGGCGGCGGCCCGGCGAAACGGGCAGCAGCTTGAGGGAGCCTGTACTCCTGGATCTCCACAAATGTGAATACTGATCCGTTGAATGCTTACAAAATGACTCAAGTTTTGGTCCGGGCTTGGCTTTACTTTAACTGAGATGACCCATCGAGCTGCGACGTACTTTGTAGTGAAAGGTATCGGCAAAAACTGAATCCATTTGCTCCGTGCTGCGTTGTTGCCTGAATCGATCTCCATGTATAAAGCCAGCTTTTGAAATAAAATTAGTCAACGTGCAATAATACACTCCAAAATACGTAAGCAGAATCTATCTATGGCCGAAGGCAAATAATGATTTGTGTACGTGCATGCACTGTACGTGAATCAATCAGATAGCTGCCATGTAGTTGCCTGTTTTCCCGCATCTGACCAGTTCAAAAAGTAGTCGAATTAGCTTCCATAGATGCGTGATCGCTGGAAAGAACTCCGCTTGTTGCATCGGCGAGGTCAGACTGTGCCACCAGTACAGTAGAGTCAAAATTTGGAACCCTTCTTGTTCAGCAACCAAAGACATCCTGGAGAGAGGGACATGTTCGACTTGGATGACGAGATTGGATCAGAGGCCTCCAACAAAGGGATACACCACATCAGATATTGGTGTGATTCAACGGTTTAGAACCTACAGAAGGATCACATCAATGCATCCATGTATGGAAAACCTATAAGTAGCCATCCATGTACTCCTAGTCCGTCAGATGTTCTAGATCAAAGCAACGCATGATTTGACTTTGAAGAGGAGAGCATGGTTACCTGAGATCAGCGGGATTTAT
>NW_021247854.1:0-820 GCF_002162155.2 Triticum dicoccoides | reverse complement strand
ATGTGCTATAGGAACGATGGTATTTTTTTCATAATTTTTGGTGATGGAGAAGTATCCGAAAAATTCCCTCTACGCGGATTGCCCTTCGCGCGTCTACGGCTGTGGCCGGCGGCCTCCGGGGGCTAGCATGCCACCAAATCTTGCGTAGGCGGCGTCTCACAAGTCTGGAAGTGTTGTGGCGATTGCAAACGCCCGGCACGCGTGTCCGGGGTGTGCCCCCCCTCACGGACGGCGCTGCCGCTGGCACCTGGACGGGGGAAACGGACGCGTGGGGTCTACACGGAGGGGATCTTGCTGTGGGTCTGGCCCGGATGTTGCTCCAAAGTGTTCCTATGGGCTGACCTAACACAATCGGGTGGGAAGGTCCACTGGTCAAAGCCCGTCCATGCAAAGTCAAAGGGCTAGATCCCGTGGTCAAACGCTACAGGGTTAGGCAGGACGGGGGCACTGGGGGGTAGCAATGCCACCGGAGTGTCGCACCGGGCCCTCATACATGCGGGGTGGTGTGGAGGCATGTCCGAAGAGGCGGGACGCGTCTCCGGTGCGTGGCCCCCCCTCACGGACGGATGACACGGTAGTAGACGTTCTGCCGTAACGATGCGGCGTCAATATTACTAAATACTCGGAGCGCGATAAAATCATGAGTTTTTTTGCACGATGTGGGAACATGTGCTATAGGAACGATGGTATTTTTTCATAATTTTTGGTGATGGAGAAGTATCCGAAAAATTCCCTCTACGCAGATTGCCCTTCGTGCGTCTACGGCTGTGGCCGGCGGCCTCCGGGGGCTAGCATGCCGCCAAATCTTGCGTAGGCGGCC
>NW_021247853.1:0-1586 GCF_002162155.2 Triticum dicoccoides | reverse complement strand
TTCGTAATTTGGAAAATGTTCACGTTGCCATGTATATTTGGCAGTACATAGTTACCAGATTATGAAAAGTTCAAAACAAATGTTTCGACATTGCATTATATTCTTTAATATTCATGCTGACCATTGGTTAACAGGACGCGTCTGTTTGAGTGCCTAGCGACATGTGGTCTGGTCTTTGAGGCCGTGAGTTCGATCACTCCCACACTGGGCCTGCTCCGTATCCGGCACATCGAGCTAAGTCGGCTTGTTCAAAATAAAGGACACCATAACTTATTGACTTCCATGTGCCAATAAAAGAGAATATGATGGTAATTATAATTGAAAGAAATTGTGGGCACGTGCCAATACAAGAGAATACGGACATGTGGGGGTCTTGATCCATTCTTATAATGAGCTAGAGGCATGCATTCTTATTATCCCGTTGCAAAGCACGGGTATGTGTGCTAGTATTAAATAAGTAGAGTAATATATATAAAAATATAAAGTTAAAAGACAGAATTCAAACTCATGTCATCGCGTTGCGAGCATCCGGCGCTAACCAGCCCAGCACATTTTTGTTGTACACCATGCTGGAGATATATCTCCATGTCTACTCTTATATATACTACATTCGTTCCTAAATATTTGTCTTTTTCAGATTTCAAATGGAGTACCACATACGGATGTGTATGTAGACATATTTTAGAGTGTAGATTCACTCATTTTGCTCCGCGTGTCTTTTCAGGAAGGGGTCAGATTTGTCCTTGATTTATTTATGAGGTATCCAGATGGCACTGCACTGCCAAGAAAAGAGGGTAACATCAGAATTATGGACTACTTTTTTGAGTATGTTGGTAAGGTCCGGTCATAGTCACTTGTTGAAATCTCTAAAAAGACAAATACTCCCTCCGTCCGGAAATACTTGTCATCAAAATGGATAAAAGGAAATGTATCTAGACGTATTTTAGTTTTAGATACATCTCGTTTTATCCATTTTGATGACAAGTATTTTTGGACGGAGGGAGTAGAAAACAGAGTTGGTGATGATGGTGTGCGTGCCATCCTGCAATATAGGCCATCGGATTTATATCTAACGGATAGGAAAGAAACTATGACAATTTTGCAAAAATATACCCACACGTCTCTCCACGTTCGCAAATAAGGCCTTCCCTCGTTCAACCTTTTCTCTCACAAGATAAACTACTCATACAAATGCATCTTGATGTTCCGTGCCACGCACGGGCAGCTAGCTAATTTCTTTTAAAATAGTTGCTGTGATAATTGAGTTGAAGTGATATATTTTATGTCTGCCCCGAATGATTTCAGATTCACTAGTAGTAACAAAGAAAAGGTTGCCTTGTTAATTAACAGAAAACAGGGTGAAAACTATCACATGAGGCCGGTAAAAACAAGGCACACTGGGTTCAGCGTCATCGTCACTACAGTTGTGAGCACGCGAGAAGTCTACATATCAAGGGGGCTACCGAGCGAGGCACCGAGACACAATGTTGGAGAGAGAGAAACCAATTGACAGATTATGATCAGATCGAGTTGTCACCCTTCTGCTGTCATTGTTGGGGGGGGGAGAGAAAGACGTATCGAGAGTG
>NW_021247852.1:0-1236 GCF_002162155.2 Triticum dicoccoides | reverse complement strand
CCTTTGCCCTTTTCTTGAAACTAGTGGTCTTGTTAATCATCAACACTTGATGCTCTTTCTTGATTTCTACCTTCATCGATTTCATTATCATGAAAAGCTCGGGAATCGTTTCTGTTATCCCTTGCATATTATAGTTCATCACGAAGTTCTGCTAACTTGGTGACGGTGACTAGAGAATTCTGTCAATCACTATTTTATCTGGAAGATTAACTCCCACTTGATTCAAGCGATTGTAGTACCCAGACAATCTGAGCACATGCTCACTGATTGAGCTATTCTCCTCCATCTTTTAGCCATAGAACTTGTTGGAGACTTCATATCTCTCAACTCGGGTATTTGCTTGAAATATTAACTTCAACTCCTGTCACATCCATATGATCCATGACGTTCAAAACGTCTTTGAAGTCCCGATTCTAAGCTGTTAAGCATGGTGCACTAGACTATCAAGTAGTCATCATATTGAGCTAGCCAAACGTTCATGACGTCTGCATCTGCTCCTGCAATAGGTCTGTCACCTAGCGGTGCATTGAGGACATAATTCTTCTGTGCAGCAATGAGGATAAATCTCAGATCATGGATCCAATCCGCATCATTGCTACTAACATCTTTCAACTTAGTTTTCTCTAGGAACATATCAAAATAAACACAAGGAAGCAACAACGCGAGCTATTGATCTACAACATAATTTGCAAAATACTATCAGGACTAAGTTCATGATAAATTTAAGTTCAATTTAATCATATTACTTAAGAACTCCCACTTAGAAAGATATCCCTCTAATGCTCTAAGTGATCACGTGATCCAAATCAACTAAACCATGTCCGATCATCACATGAGATGGAGTAGTATCAATGGTGAACATCAATATGTTGATCATATCTACTATATGATTCACGCTCGACCTTTCGGTCTCCGTGTTCCGTGGCCATATCTGTTATATGCTAGGCTCGTCAAGTTTAACCTGAGTATTCCGCGTGTGCAACTGTTTTGCACTCATTGTATTTGAATGTAGAGCCTATCACACCCGATCATCACGTGGTGTCTCAGCACGAAGAACTTTCACAATGGTGCATACTCAGGGAGAACACTTATACTTTGATAATTTAGTGAGGGATCATCTTATAATGCTACCGTCAATCAAATCAAGATAAGATGCATAAACGGTAAACATCACATGCAATAAATATAAGTGATATGATATGGCCATCATCATCTTGTACTTGTGATCTCCATCTC
>NW_021247851.1:0-873 GCF_002162155.2 Triticum dicoccoides | reverse complement strand
GGAGCTCCGCCGGAAGAGGGACGTCATCACGGAGGGATTCTACATCATCCTAGCCCCTCCGATGAAGTGTGAGTAGTGTACCTCAGACCTTCGGGACCATAGTTAGTAGCTAGATGGCTTCTTCTCTCTCTTTGAATCTCAATACAATGTTCTCCTCCTCTCTTGTGGAGATCTATTCGATGTAATCTTCTTTTTGCGGTGTGTTTGTTGAGACCGATGAATTGTGGGTTTATGATCATGTCTATCTATGAATAATATTTGAATCTTCTCTGAATTCTTTTATGCATGATTGGTTATCTTTGCAAGTCTCTTCGAATTATCCGTTTGGTTTGGCCAACTAGATTGGTAGTTCTTGCCATGGGAGAAGTGATTAGCTTTGGGTTCGATCTTGCGGTGTCCTTACCCAGTGATAGAAGGGGCAGCAAGGCACGTATTGTATCGTTGCCATCGAGGATAACAAGATGGGGTTTATTTCATATTGCATGAATTTATCTCTCTACATCATGTCATCTTGCTTAAGGCGTTACTCTGTTTTTAACTTAATACTCTAGATGCATGCTGGATAGAGGTCGATGAGTGGAGTAATAGTAGTAGATGCAGAATCATTTCGATCTACTTGTCACGGACGTGATTCCTATATACATGATCATGCCTAGATATTCTCATAATTATGCACAATTCTATCAATTGCTCAACAGTAATTTGTTCGCCCACCGTAGAATACTTATGCTGTTGAGAGAAGCCACTAGTGAAACCTATGGCCCCCGGGTCTATTCTCATCATATCAATCTCCATCACTTTTATATTGTTTAGCTATTTACTTTGCTTTTACTTTTCACTTTGCATATTTATATCAAAAATACCAAAAATATT
>NW_021247850.1:0-399 GCF_002162155.2 Triticum dicoccoides | reverse complement strand
GGAGAGGGGGAAACGGTGGTGGAGCTCACAGCGATCACGAAGAGGGGCTCGGCTTGCTCGGAGACGGCTTGGCGACGGCGAATCCATCGATGGAGTTCGGCGGCCGTGCTCGGGGAAGACGACTCGTGGCGGCGATGTGGGGCTCCCGCGGTGGCGTGGCTCGGGGTGGAAGGAAGAGGGGGTCGAGGCGGAGCCACTGGGCTAGTCAGAGAAGCGAGGGAGAGGCGGTGGCCGCGGTGAACATCGTCGGTGGCGACGAGCTGCGCTCGGCAGGGGATGGAAGAGAGCTAGAGGAGGGAGAGGGGCACGGGAAGAGTGGGGAAAGTGAGAGGGGGACGAGGGAGAGTGCGTGGCACTCGTAGACAACGTCCTGGGCGTCGGCAGAAGCAGGAGGTGGCC
>NW_021247849.1:0-1185 GCF_002162155.2 Triticum dicoccoides | reverse complement strand
TAAACACAAAAAACACAACCAAAACAGAGGCCAGATAATTTATTTATTACTAAACAGGAGCAAAAAGCAAGGAATAAAAATAAAATTGGGTTGCCTCCCAACAAGCGCTATCGTTTAACGCCCCTAGCTAGGCCTAACAAGCAAGAATAGATCTAGGTATTGCCATAATAGTAAGATAGATTGTTAAAACTCATTTCATATTCTCTACGTTCAGCAGCAAGTTTTCTTTGAGGCAAGAAAAAGTAATCAAAAGGGCTAAATTTGTTGGGACAAAAGTCTCCAAGATCAACCTTGGGAGGTATAGGTTCCTCCTTTGGTCCTTCATATTGCACAACCAATTCATCATTATAAGCATTCTTTTGACAGAACTTTGTGAGCCTATATTCAAGAGAATATCCCAATTCATTATCTCGAATAGCTAAATCATCATTAAGTTCAGAAATTTTGTCAACTAAAACATTGGTAGGAACCCTTTTTCTAAGATTTTCATTGAAAGCAACATAGTCTAGAGATTGAAAACGCATTATTTCTTCTTGATCAAAGAGGATAGTCTCTATGGGAGGACGGCAAGCATCCACCCTATAATGCGCAAAGATTTCTTTGGCCTCTTTAATTATGAATCAAAACTCATGAGCCAAAAAGATAGTAACGGCACGCTTAACAGAAGAATGCTCAATATTAGAAAATTCTAGGAAAATCCTTTGGATAGAAGGATGCAAGTGCATGAATTGCCTCTCAAGTTCAACTACAAGCATGGCAATAGCGTCCGCAAGACTACTAGTTCTATGAAGAATAGAACTACCCATAGAAGGTAAAGCACCGGCACAAGTAAAGAAATCTTAAATAACTCCTTTTCCAATAATATTACCGCTACCAACACGAAATCTTTTTATATGTGAGATAGTGGGTTCTTTAGTACGAGCATCAAAATTATTATCGACAATGGTATCCCCAATTTTAGACATAGAGGCAGAAGGTAAAGAGCTAGCCATGACGACAAGCAAACAAACTAGCACACGAGCAAACAAGAGCAAACGGGCAAAAGAGGCAAATAGAGAGGGAGGATAGAGAGAGGGCGAATAAAACGGCAAGGGTGAAGTGGGGGAGAGGAAAACGAGAGGCAAATAGAAAATAATGTAATGCGGGAGATAGGGATTGTGATGGGTACTTGGTATGTTGACTTTT
>NW_021247848.1:0-436 GCF_002162155.2 Triticum dicoccoides | reverse complement strand
CTGTGTTCAAAATGCACCATTCAAAGCCACATCATCAATTTACAACCCTTTCTGACTTCATTTGTTATTTTTCATGCACTTACTGATTATTTAGAATTATAAGACCATGAAATTGAAAAGCATTTGAAATGAACTCTGAAAAGGTTCGAAGTTGGCATGGTAACATCATTTCACCCACATGGCATGTGCAAGAAAGTACAGAGGGTTACGGCAAAAAATGGATGCACTTCATGTACAAAACAGATAATCTCCTTCGAAGTATCAGGGTTTCACACGGAAACTCGTCTGTTACAAAGGGATTTCATATTTTTGAACTTATTTGAACTCCATAGTTTTTCCGTGTTCAAAATGCACCATTCAAAGCCACATCATCAATTTAAAACCCTTTCTGACTTTATTTGTTATTTTTCATGCATTTATTGATTATTTTGAGCTA
>NW_021247847.1:0-1096 GCF_002162155.2 Triticum dicoccoides | reverse complement strand
GGTTGATGAGAAAGCATGCAGTGGTGAAAGCATCACTCCAAAACCGAAACGGAACAGATGCATGGGCCAAAAGAGTAAGACCAGCTTCAACAATATGACGATGCTTACGGTCGACTGAACCATTCTGCTGATGTGTATGTGGACATGCTAAACGATGAGCTATCCCAAGCGACTGAAAGAAAGAGTTGAGGTTGTGATACTCGCCCCCCCCCCCAATCCGACTGGACATGAACAATTTTGTGCTTGAGAAGACGTTCAACATGTTTTTGAAACTGAACAAAAATATCAAACACATCAGATTTGCGTTTAATAAGGTAAAGCCAGGTAAAGCGACTATAAGCATCAACGAAACTGATATAGTAATTATGACCACTGACAGAAGTCTGAGCAGGACCCCATACATCTGAAAACACAAGTTCTAAAGGATGTTTCACCTCACGACTGGACTCCGAAAAAGGAAGTTGATGACTCTTCCCCTGCTGACAAGCATCACACACTGCTACATCTTTATTACTAGACAAACTAGGAAGCTCATGACGACGCAAAATATGACGGACAATAGGTGTGGCCGGGTGACCAAGACGAGCATGCCACTGTGACGGAGAGATCCGAACTCCACTGAAAACGCGAGCGACGCCAGGATGCTCCAGACGGTAGAGGCCCTGGCACAACCGCCCACTAAGAAGAATGTCCCTCGTGCCCCGATCCTTAATAAAAAGATCAAAAGGGTGAAATTCACAAAGCACATTATTATCACGTGTGAGTTTAGGAACTGAAAGAAGATTACGGGTCACAGATGGAACTCGAAGAACATTGCGAAGCTGAAGATTCCTATTGGCATGTCTAGTGAGAAGAGATGCTTGACCAATATGAGAGATGTGCATACCTGCTCCATTGGCGGTGTGGATCTTGTCGGAGCCATGATAGGGTTCACGAGTGTGAAGCTTCCCCATCTCGCTGGTCAGATGCTCTGTCGCCCCAGAGTCCATGTACCAGTGTGGATCGATGGAGTAGGACTGAGTGTGTCCCTGTTGCTTCTGCGGCGCGGGACGATCAGCCATGGCGACCTGACGGGCATTGTTGCGTGTATCTTTGC
>NW_021247846.1:0-2595 GCF_002162155.2 Triticum dicoccoides | reverse complement strand
TATATATATATATATATATATATATATATATATATATATATATATATATATATATATATATATATATATATATATATATATATGAGTTTATGTCCTCTACAGCATTCACTTATGGCTATTTCTTCAAGCTGTTTTTTTTGCTAAGTGAATGTGATCGGACCCTTCCCCCTCTATGCTATACTCAACCCAATCTATTCACAAATTCTTTATGTGCGTTCTATTTGAAACTCGTTCAAAATCTTCACTGTGTCCTTGTCAGCTGAAGAAATTATGAACGAAACTTTAAAACAAATCTTATCCAGATTTTCGGTTTTGCCGCTCAAACCGTTCCGCATCCCATGATGTATTATTTTATTCACCCACGATCTTACACGATCTCAACTACACAGTACGTGGGTGACACATGTCGCGTGAAGGAGAAAGGGCAGGGGCATGTTCGTCCCAAAATCTTCGGGCGAACAGTTTTTCACCGTGGCTATAAATACCCCTCTCCCCTTCCTCACTTCATTTACTCCGCTCGATCACTCTCTCTCGCTCGAGCTCCTCAAACCCTAGCGCCGCCGCTACTCCATCATCGCCGGTGAGGAAGAGCTTCGCTGCCTCGACCTCGTCGCCGTCGTACTCGCGCCGGCTGCGGAAATCTTCACTCCGCCGCCGCCGTAGCTGTCTCCCTCTGCCAAGTTAGGGCGTGGGAGATCTAACCTGACGAACTTCACATCTGTTCCTCTCAGTTTGTCGTGTTCTTCACTTCGGGTAATTAAAAGTTACTTTTATTACTCGCTTTGATTCTCAAACTTTCCTGAAAATCTTCAAAGGTGTTTATTCTTCAAATCTTCACACATATGAACACCCCACACATTGTATGTTCTTGATCCATTTCTCTAAGCAATCATTTTCTTCAAGATTCCTCAATTGTGTGGATCTTCGATCTGTACAACTCTGGAACCTAAGACAAAGAACGCTTAGTGAAATTCCTCAAGGCTCATCTGGTCAAATTCCTCAAAACTTGTCTTTTCGAAAAACCTTCTGAGAATGCATATGACCTCTCCAAATTCCTCACACCTACACTCTGTTCACAGGTACTCATGTCCGCTGCTGAATCACTAGGTTCTCATCAACTTAACTCATTTGTAGTGTTCCTTGAAGAAAAATTGCATACTTCTTCAGAGTGTTCAATTGTTCAAATTCCTCATCTGAAGAATATGGCTGAAGGTAAGAGACCGCAGAAAGGAGGAAAGAAGCCTGAGGTCATGACTGCTTTCGAGATACCTGATGAAATTTATGCTGGCTATTGCACACCTGATGAAGCAAAATTTGGCAAAGAAACCATAAGTCAGCGCAAGGTGCGCATACAGAAGATTGAACGGAGATGGGCAAGAGAATGGAGGGAGTACAGATATGTGACTCCAAAGTACATGAAGAAATTTGCTTTAAATCCTCCATGCCCAAGAGCTCCATTGGCACCTGGCCAAGTAGCTGATACCACCAGCATCAAAAGTGGTGAGGACTTTCCTGAAGAATGGGCTAAGTGCCAAGCTAAATTGGCAAGACAAGCCAAGGAGGCAGTGAAGAAATTCAATGAGGATTCTGCCACTACTGCTGCTACTGAGGCCTCGGTCAAACTGAGGAAATCCATGCCAAAGAAGCCTGCTCGTAAGCCAAGTGCTTCACCAACAGCGCCCTCACGGCCAAGTTCCTCAGCTATGCCCTCACGGCAAATTCCTCAGACTACTACTGCTCCACCAAAGTCCTCAGTTGCTCCATCAAAGTCCTCAGCTCTTGTGCATTTGGCTACATGTCAAAGGACTACGGGTTTCTCAATTGCCTCTGGTGTCTCAGCAAGTTCCTTAGCTGCACCAGTTTCCTCATCAGGCCCCACACTGTTGAAGACTAAAGCAACAGCTGGACGCGGTCCTCGGCCAAGTCCAAGGAAGAAACAGGTCGCATTCCATGTGCCCTCTGATGATGAAGCTTCTGATGATGAACTTGCAGAAATCATCAGAGACAGACAGGTGAAGGCCGCTAGAGCCAAAGGCACATCTGTGCCACTGCTTTTGGATCCAAAGAAAATCCTCAATTAAATTGATCTCTGGCACAAGGATCCAAACACCCCAATGCCTAATTTTCCTCTGACTCCTGGTCAAAGTCACATGCTGACCCATTTCATCACTCAAGAGAAATGGAAGTTTGAAAAGGCAAGAGAGATCAAGAAAGCGCAATACAGAAAGGAGAAGCTCCTGAAGAAAAATATTGTCAGAATGACACCTAATGAACTTCTCAAGGCTCAGTCTGAAATTCAAGCCCTCAGCAAAGACTTTGATGCCTACTATGCTGATTGGCAAGGAGCCAAAGTGAGATTCGTCAACCTGACGAAGAAAATGACAAATGTTGCAGCTCCATCGCACCAAGAAAATCTTCAGGTTGCAGACTCTGCTCAGCATGCTGCAGAACATGCCAGCACCGCTAATGACTTTCAGCCTGCTGAAGAAAATGCTAGTTCCAGGGCTGATGACTCCATTCCAGCCGCTGATGAAATTTCCAGGGCATCCACTAGTGGTGCGCCTGAAGAAACTGAAGAGATCAGGGCAACTGCAT
>NW_021247845.1:0-2128 GCF_002162155.2 Triticum dicoccoides | reverse complement strand
CCAACCCAGTCTGCGTCGGAGTATGCCACCATCTCTAGAGAAGCGGACGCCGTGAGGCTGAGCCCAAGAGTCATCGTGTCGCGAATGTAACGGAGGATCCGCTTCACGAGAGTCCAATGGGAGTCACGAGGGGCGTGCATGTGGAGACACACCTGCTGAACTGCATACTGTAGATCCGGTCGAGTGAGAGTCAGATACTGAAGAGCACCGACAATGGACCGGTAGAAGGGAGCATCCGACGCTGGTGAGCCCTCAAGAGCAGAAACCTTGGCCTTCGTGTCAACAGGAGTAGCAATAGGATGACAGTTGAGCATGCCAGCACGCTCAAAGAGCTCGTGCGCATACTTTTGCTAATGCAGAAGCCATCCGGTCGCCGAACGATCTCAATGCCAAGGAAATAATGTAGAGCACCCAAGTCCTTGATGGCGAACTCGTCACACAGCCGGAGAGTAATCCGCTGAAGAAGAGTTGCGGAGGAGGCCGTCAGGATGATGTCATCGACGTAGAGGAGCAAATATGCAGTCGTATCACCATGGCGATAGACAAACAGTGAGGCATCTGAGCGAGTGACGCTGAAGCCCAGTGTTTGAAGAAACTCGGCGATCCGCTGATACCAAGGGCGAGGTGCTTGCTTGAGCCCGTATAGAGACCGGGACGGCAAACACACATGACCAGGAAAAGATGCGTCGACGAAACCGGTGGGCTTCTCACAATAAACCTGCTTCTCAAGATGGCCATGGAGGAAGGCATTGGAGACATCCATCTGATGAACTGGCCAGCCTCGGGACACTGCAAGCTGGAGAACGGTGCGGATCGTGCCCGGTTTGACAACCGGTGCAAACGTCTCAGTGAAGTCAAGTCCAGCGCGCTATCGAAAACCACGAACCATCCAACGAGCCTTGTAGCGCTCAAGTCTACCATCCGAGTGGGTCTTTTGGCAAAAGACCCACTTGGCGCTGATTACATTGGCGCGAGGAGGCCAGGGAACCAGTGTTTAGGTGTGGTTCCGCTGGAGAGCGTCGAACTCTTCCTGCATTGCGGCAAGCCAGTGAGGATCACACTAGGTTTCGGGTCTATTGCAACAACATTGTTCGTCACAATACATGTCGATTTGTGACGATAAATACCTATTGCCACGGAACAACATTCGTTGGCAGCCGTTGCGACTGGACGCATGGTAATAGGTTATTGCCACAAAAAAGCAATCACGACAATAAAGTGTGCTATTGCAACAACCATGTGGGAATTCGCCACATGTTTTCTCATGGCAACACTCATCTTATGCCACAATTTTCTTTGTGGAGATAGCTTTAATGCAACATGTAACGAATCATGGCGACTGATAGCGTGTGGCGATAAACATTTGTGGCAACAACCTATGCCAACGACGCTTGTTTCGTGGTGCATACTGTTCCGTGGTAATAAACTATGGCAACAATCCTTGTTTTCGTGGCATTAGGCATTTTGCCACGAACGGCTACACTTGTGGCATTAAGTTATGGCAACAAATATTCCAGTCGTCGTAATAGTCGTGGTGCTAACATGTGGCAACCAAAAGTGGGTTGCGGCAATAGCCTATTGCAACCTAAAAAAATATAGAAATTCAATTACAATATTCAAAACCATATGTATAATATGTAGATTCATAAAATTCATAATTCTCATAGCAAATATCCATGAAATGAAACTCAAATGTAATTTAGCCATCCTAATTAAGTGCCAAGACTAAATTGTCCGTGATCTAGAGTCCAGTCGAGCTAGTTCTTTGGATCCTGCAATCAAGAAAAAAAATATAGTTCTAGTTAATGAGTCCAACATACCATACGCCATACAATTATTCCAGCCCCATTGTTAAAAAGTCATGAAGCGGCGTTCGGAAAGACGTGCGTCTAAACGCGATGGCATCAACAGCGTTTGTCGCCGAGGGACGCCAGGTGTGTGTCGCCGGCGGAGAAGGAGCTCGGCGTATGTCGCTGGAGATGTGACGGAGCACGGTACGACCGGCGTCAATGCGCCAGGTCAGGTCCGCGGGCTATGTTACAGTCGTGCCGAGGACATCGACATGAGCTACTCCGGCCACGGCGAGGCCGTGGCTTAGGAGGTGTGTGTTGGAATAAGCCACGGTGTC
>NW_021247844.1:0-485 GCF_002162155.2 Triticum dicoccoides | reverse complement strand
CAACTAAGCCCCCGAGTGGGAGGTTTTCTCTCCACTCGGAATGTTTTTAACTTAGGCGATTAAGGGGTCGCAGCTAAGCCCCCGAGTGGGAGGATTGCTCTCCACTAGGAATGTTTTTAGCTTAGGCGATTACGGGGTCGCAGCTAAGCCCCCGAGTGGAATATTTTTAACTTAGGCGATTACGGGGTCAAAGCTAAGCCCCCGAGTGGGAGGATTTCTCTCGATTCTGAATGTTTTTAACTTAGGGGATTACGGGGTCGCAGGTAAGCCCCCGTGTGTGAGGATTGCTCTCCACTCAGAATGGTTTTAACTTAGGCGATTAAAGGTTTGCATCTAATCCCCCGAGTGGAAGAATTGCTCTCCACTCGGAATGTTTTCAACTTAGGCGATTACGGGGTCGCAGCTAAGCCCCCGAGTGGGAGGATTGCTCTCCACTCGGAATGTTTTGAACTTAGGCGATTACGGGGTCGCAGCTAAGCCCCCGA
>NW_021247843.1:0-1945 GCF_002162155.2 Triticum dicoccoides | reverse complement strand
CCATTCAAGTGATCACAAAGGTTAGCAACTTTGTCCTTTCATCTCTCATTGCTAGATTAGCTGTTGCAATGCTTTATATAGTTATTAATTTGTGAGTTTAGTAATTTGGGAGGAAATATATATATGTGCTAGTATTTGATTTATATGCAATTTGAGGTCAAAATAACACTTAGTTTGCATATGTAGGTGTGGTTTACTTAGTGCCTTCTAAATCTCCGTCGTAACCACCGTCGATCGCCCGG
The DNA here is from genome assembly GCF_002162155.2 of Triticum dicoccoides. NCBI lineage: Eukaryota > Viridiplantae > Streptophyta > Magnoliopsida > Poales > Poaceae > Triticum > Triticum dicoccoides. The sequence continues at coordinate 1,703 of NW_021247843.1, read as the reverse complement.
CCCGCACCGTCCCGTCGCCGGCACCACCTTGTGGTGAGCCTCTTGTTCATGAAATTTTATATAAAAAATTGATGTTTGTGTGATTTGGATATATATAGTTACTCGTATAATAATTATCTTACCCGTACGTTGTTTGTTATACATAGTGCCATGGTTTTGATATCCGTCCCCGTCGGCCCTCGTCCTTGTTATGATTCGGATGTGGTATATTCTCTTTTAAAACTATTTGTTGCATTTCGTGTTTATGACAAATTATGCCCATCAAGTTGACATAGATATTTTTATCTAGGAGGTATGTGAACCGGAAATTCCAACCAACACTATTGTCGAGAGGTTAAATTTAGTTGAAAGAGAAAACGAGTACTTGAAAGAAAAATTGAAAAGAATTGAGGGGGAGAAGATGGAATTGGAGTTGCATGTTGCCGATGTCGTCGATGATGACAAGATCAAGATGGAGAAAATGCGCTTGAAGATTAGAAAGATTAGAAAATATGCCATCGATAGTGAGGCTTGGTATCATTATGTTGTTGGATCAATTGTTACCTTAGTTGTGATCTTGATCGCATTTGTTGTTGCATTTAAATGCTTTAGCTAGAGAGTTATTTGTTTGTTGCATTTAAGTGTTGTGTGAACTTTATGTAAGAACTTGTATTAATTTGGTCTATTCGGTGTTGTGTAATGAAGATGAGCCGGCAATGGATGTACGATGACCGATGCTCTCCCCAGTTCGTTGAGGGCGTGCATACTTTTCTGCTTGCGGCTGAGGCAAACAAGCGGGCGGATGGTTTTATGCCTTGTCCATGTGCTGGCTGTAAGAATGGTCGCAATTACTCTATGTCAAGAAACATTCATGTCCACCTGTTTGAGTCCGGTTTCATGCCCCACTATAATGTTTGGACCAAGCACGGAGAAAGAGGGGTTATGATGGAAGACAATGAAGAAGAAGAGGACGGCGACAGCTATCCTGGCCATGGGTTCCCTGAATACGATGATACAACAATGGGGGAAGAAGCTGAGCCGGTAATGCGGGAAGAATCTGAAGAAGAGGCATCAGATGAGCCCGTTGATGATCTAGGTTGGGCCATTGCCGATGAAAAGAGAAACTGCGCAAGTGATTTGGAGAAGAAGAAGTTGCAGCGCATGTTAGAGGATCACAAAAAATTGTTGTACCCGAATTGCGTAGGTGATAAGAAAAAGCTGGGCACCACACTGGAATTGCTGCAGTGGAAGGCAGAGAATGGTGTATCTGACAAGGGATTTGGAAAGTTGCTGGTAATGATAAAGGATATGCTTCCAAAGGACAACGAATTGCCCGAGAGTACGTACGAAGCAAAGAAGGTTGTCTGCCCTCTAGGGTTAGAGGTGCAGAAGATACATGCATGCCCTAATGATTGCATCCTCTACCGCGGTGAGTACGAGGATTTGAACGCTTGCCCGGTATGTGGTGCATTGCGCTATAAGATCAGCCGCGATGAGCATGGTGATGTCGAGGGCGAGCGCCCCAGGAAGAAGATTCCTGCCAAGGTGATGTGGTATTCTCCTATAATACCATGGTTGAAACGTTTGTTCCAAAACAAAGAGCATGCCAAGGCGATGCGATGGCACAGAGCAGACCATAAGAAAGACGGAAAGTTGAGAGTACCCGCTGACGGGTCGCAGTGGAGAAAAATCGAAAGAAAGTACAGGAAGGAGTTTGCAGATGA
>NW_021247842.1:0-393 GCF_002162155.2 Triticum dicoccoides | reverse complement strand
AAAAAACCCCTTATTATCTTGAAAGCAACCACATCCATCCCTCACCTCATTAAAACAATCTGAGAAATATATTTTGAGTAAAACATAATATATTTTTAGTGATATATGTATATCAAAACAAGAGTGTTTTCTTTCAAGTTTGTGAACAAGTACTATTCTACTTTGGATCCGTTACAACGCACGGCACATTGCTAGTCTAAAATAAATAAATAAGTGAACAACACTCTGAAACCAGAGTATCAGTTTCAATCAACTAGTAATGGTGGCTGCACTCTGCATTGGAAAACAAATACAATCCGCCATGTCTTTACAGATTTCAGTATCTGAGAAAGCAAGACAAGTTACAACCAAATGGGAACTAGCAGAGTGACCCACGCATTCGCGCGGCTAGAT
>NW_021247841.1:0-976 GCF_002162155.2 Triticum dicoccoides | reverse complement strand
CCGTGCTTAGAAGAAGCACTTGACTGTTTTCGTGATGCCGGTCTGCTCAGCTTTGTGACTGACAAAGAACATTGGGATGAAGAACTTTTGCTTCAATTCTATGCTACCCTCCACATTCGCGGCTACAACAGAGACATCAAGACATGGGTTCTTGAGTGGATGACTGGAAATGTTCATCATGAAGCCAAAGCTCTTGATGTCATCGAGCTTACAGGCATCCACTCCCGGAGAGCTCTATGAACCTGACTATCAACTACACCGCAATGCACTGGAGAGCATCTTCCACAAGCCTGAACCCAATATGAGCCAGATGTTGAGCATGATGAAGCCTTTGCCATCTGACGCTGAATATCCAACGGAGTTCTTTGTTGATGACCTTGAGTATCTGCCTCGCACCATATATCACATCATCAGGCGAACTCTATGGCCTATCAAAGGACATTCATCAGCGGCCAAGCTTGAAGGAGCCATGAAGACTTTGATCTTTTACATCCTCAATGGCATCAGCTTCAATTCCGAAGATTTCTTCATCAGGCAACTTGCTGCGTCTGGATCTGATCTTTTTGGCCTGAAATTCTATGCTCCATGGGTCATGCGCCTCATCAAGCGACACTCTTCTGTCAACTATCAGCCCTTTGCTCGCAATCGTCTGATCTTTCTACCAGAGGTTGATATGTCAGTTGAAGCCATATACCCTGAGTCTGCCAAGGAGCCTCTTTGTCTTCAAAATGCTGATCACCAAAGCTTCACTCAGTCCATGGAAGGCATTCAAGCAGTAACACGTATCTATCCAATGGCTGGAAATACTCGTCTGCCTCATCGTGCGCAAACTGAAGCCACTGAAAGAACCATTGCCCAAAGGCCTAAGAAGCGCTCTCGTGTTCTAAATGACCGAGAACTTCTTGTGGCACTTCATCAGAAACAAGATAAGCATCACTATTGGCTGAAGAGACAGATGCAAAGCCTCTTGGTGGAC
>NW_021247840.1:0-1120 GCF_002162155.2 Triticum dicoccoides | reverse complement strand
CGCGTCTACGGCTGTGGCCGGCGGCCTCCGGGGGCTAGCATGCCGCCAAATCTTGCGTAGGCGGCCTCTCACAAGTCTGGAAGTGTTGTGGCGCTTGCAAACACCCGACACGCGTGTCCGGGGTGTGCCTCCCCTCAAGGACGGCGCCACCGCCGGCACCTGGAGGGGGGAAACGGACGCGTGGGGTCTACACGGAGGGGATCTTGCTGTGGGTCTGGCCCGGATGTTGCTCCAAAGTGCTCCTATGGGCTGACCTAACACAACCGGGTGGGGAGGTCCACTGGTCAAAGCCCGTCCGTGCAAAGTCAAAGGGCTAGATCCCGTGGTCAAACGCTACAGGGTTAGGCGGGACGGGGGCACTGGGGTGTAGCAATGCCACCGGAGCGTCGAACCGGGCCCTCATACATGCGGGGTGGTGTGGTGGCATGTCCTAAGAGGCGGGACGCGTCTCCGGGGCGTGGCCCCCCCTCACGGACGGCGATGACACGGTAGTAGACGTTCTGCGGTAACGATGCGGCGTCAATATTACTAAATACTCGGAGCGCGATAAAATCATGAGTTGTTTTGCACGACGTGGGCACATGTGCTATAGGAACGATGGATTTTTTCATAATTGTTTGTGATGGAGAAGTATCCGAAAAATTCCCTCTACACGGATTGCCCTTCGCGCGTCAACGGCTGTGGCCGCCGGCCTTCGGGGGCTAGCATGCCGCCAAATCTTGCGTAGGCGGGCTCTCACAAGTCTGGAAGTGTTGTGGTGGTTGCAAACGCCCGGCACGCGTGTCCGAGGTGTGCCCCCCCTCACGGACGGCGCCGCCGCCGGCACCTGGAGGGGGGAAACGGACGCGTGGGGTCTACACGGAGGGGATCTTGCTGTGGGACTGGCCCGGATGTTGCTCCAAAGTGTTCCTATGGGCTGACCTAACACAACCGGGTGGGGAGGTCTACTGGTCAAAGCCCGTCCGTGCAAAGTCAAAGGGCTAGATCCCGTGGTCAAACGCTACATGGTTAGGCGGGACGGGGGCACTGGGGGTAGCAATGCCACCGGAGCGTCGCACCGGGCCCTCATACATGCGGGGTGGTGTGGTGGCATGTCCGAAGAGGCGGGACGTGTCTCCGG
>NW_021247839.1:0-401 GCF_002162155.2 Triticum dicoccoides | reverse complement strand
AGAGGCATTTGCCTTCTTCACAGGCTCTGGGCCTTTTAAGGGGTAAAACCTCCGGAGATGCTGGATATTCCACGCGTTCTGTACAGGTACTCCCTCCTGAGTCTCCAAGTGCACGGAGCCGGGCCTGGAAACATGAACAACCATGAACAGGCCCTCCCACATAAGAGAGAGCTTATGCAGTCCCTCCCTGGAGAGGACCCGTCGGAGCACGAGGTCCCCTACCTCAAGAGTTCTGGGGCGGATGTTGCGGCAGTGGTGTCGCCAGAGTGCCTGCTGGTACCTTGCCGCTCCCAGCGCAGCTTCTCGACGACACTCCTCCCCAGCACGAGGTCCGTCCCCCGCATGGCATCCTGCAGCGTCTCATCGAATGCCAGGACCCACGCGGATCGACGCCTGACCTC
>NW_021247838.1:0-703 GCF_002162155.2 Triticum dicoccoides | reverse complement strand
TCATTTCCCATCAAAATTATGTCATCTACATATAATATGAGAAATGCTACAGAGCTCCCACTCACTTTCTTGTAAACGCAGGCTTCTCCATAAGTCTGCATAAACCCAAACGCTTTGATCATCTCATTAAAGCGAATGTTCCAACTCTGAGATGCTTGCACCAGCCCATAAATGGATCGCTGGAGCTTGCATACCTTGTTAGCATTCTTAGGATCGACAAAACCTTCTGGCTGCATCATATACAGTTCTTCCTTAAGATAGCCATTAAGGAATGCCGTTTTGACGTCCATCTGCCATATCTCATAATCATAGTATGCAGCAATTGCTAACATGATTCGGACGGACTTCAGCTTCGCTACGGGAGAGAAAGTCTCATCGTAGTCAACCCCTTGAACTTGCGGATAACCCTTAGCGACAAGTCGAGCTTTATAGATGGTAATATTACCATCCGCGCCCGTCTTCTTCTTAAAGATCCATTTGTTTTCTATCGCTCGCCGATCATCGGGCAAGTCTGTCAAAGTCCATACTTTGTTTTCATACATGGATTCTATCTCGGATTGCATGGCTTCAAGCCATTTTTTGGAATCTGGGCCCACCATCGCTTCTTCATAGTTCGAAGGTTCACCGTTGTCTAACAACATGATTTCCAGGACAGGGTTGCCATACCACTCTGATGTGGAACGTGTCCTTGTGGACCTACGAA
>NW_021247837.1:0-1580 GCF_002162155.2 Triticum dicoccoides | reverse complement strand
CCCCCCTCACGGACGGCGATGTCACGGTAGTAGACGTTCTGCGATAACGATGCGGCGTCAATATTACTAAATACTCGGAGCGCGATAAAATCATGAGTTTTTTTGCACGACGTGGGCACATGTTCTATAGGAACGATGGCATTTTTTCATAATTTTTGGTGATGGAGAAGTATCTGAAAAATTCCCTCTACGCGGATTGCCCTTCGCGCGTCTACGGCTGTGGCCGGCGGCCTCCGGGGGCTAGCATGCCGCCAAATCTTGCGTAGGCGGCCTCTCACAAGTCTGGAAGTGTTGTGGCGGTTGCAAACCCCCGGCACGCGTGTCCGGGGTGTGCCCCCCTCACGGACGGCGCCGCCGCCGGCACCTGGAGGGGGGAAACGGACGCGTCGGGTCTACACGGATGGGATCTTGCTGTGGGTCTGGCCCGGATGTTGCTCCAAAGTGTTCCTATGGGCTGACCTAACACAACCGGGTGGGGAGGTCCTCTGGTCAAAGCCCGTCCGTGCAAAGTCAAAGGACTAGATCCCGTGGTCAAACGCTACAGGGTTAGGCGGGACGGGGGCACCGGGGGTAGCAATGCCACCGGAGCGTCGTACCGAGCCCTCATACATGCGGGGTGGTGTGGTGGCATGTCCGAAGAGGCGGGACGCGTCTCCGGGGCGTGGCCCCCCCTCACGGACGGCGATGACACGGTAGTAGACGTTCTGCAGTAACGATGCGGCGTCAATATTAATAATACTCGGAGCACGATAAAATCATGAGTTTTTTTGCATGATGTGGGCACATGTGCTATAGGAACGATGGTATTTTTTCATAATTTTTGGTGATGGAGAAGTATCCGAAAAATTCCCTCTACGCGGATTGCCCTTCGCGCGTCTATGGCTGTGGCCGGCGGCCTCCGGGGGCTAGCATGCCGCCAAATCTTGCGTAGGTGGCCTCTCACAAGTCTATAAGTGTCGTGGCGGTTGCAAATGCCCGACACGTGTGTCCGGGGTGTGCCCCCCTCACGGACAGTGCCGCCGCTGGCACCTGGAGGGGGGAAACGGACGCGTCGGGTCTACACGGAGGGGATCTTGCTATGGGTCTGGCCCGGATGTTACTCCAAAGTTTTCCTGTGGGCTGACCTAACACAACCGGGTGGGGAGGTCCACTGGTCAAAGCCCGTCCGTTCAAAGTCAAAGGGCTAGATCCCATGGTCAAACGCTACAGGGTTAGGCGGGACGTAGGCACTAGGGGTAGCAATGCCGCCGGAGCGTCGCACCGGGCCCTCATACATGCGGGGTGGTGTGGTGGCATGTCCGAAGAGGCGGGACGCGTCTCCGGGGCGTGGCCCCCCTCACGGACGGCGATGACACGGTAGTAGACGTTCTACGGTAACGATGCGGCGTCAATATTACTAAATACTCGGAGCGCGATAAAAGCATGAGTTTTTTTGCACGACGTGGGCACATGTGCTATAGGAACGATGGTAATTTTTCATAATTTTTGGTGATGGAGAAGTATCTGAAAAATCCCCTCTACGCGGATTGCCCTTCGCGCGTCTACGGCTGTGGCCGGCGGCCTCCGGGGGCTAGCATGCC
>NW_021247836.1:0-1008 GCF_002162155.2 Triticum dicoccoides | reverse complement strand
GGTTTTATCCATGAGGGAGCCTTTCCCCTTCTTGGGCGCCTCCGCCTCTAGATTTGTGGAGGCCGCCCTCTTCTTCCTCCACCCATCAGGGGGAGGGTTGCTTTCCTCCTCCTCCTCGTTGTCATCTTTGGTGGCAGAGGAGTGAGTCTTGTCTTCGGACATCACGTCCGAATTGCCCTTGCGGCAGGGGCCACCCCGGCCCCCTTGGCCTTCTTCTCCAGCGGCTAGTAGGGCGCCGGGACCAGCATCTTCGCCAGAAGCGGGATGACTGGTTCTTCGGGCAGCGGAGCCAAACTATGAATTCGCTCCGCTTTCTCCGTCCATTCCTTAAAGGATAAATTAGCAAAGTTTAGTTATCCTTGTCGGTGTCAAAACCGGCGGATCTCGGGTAGGGGGTCACGAACTGTGCGTCTAGGATCGATGGTAACAGGAGACGGGGGGCATGATGTTTACCCAGGTTTGGGCCCTCTCTATGGAGGTAATACCCTACTTCCTGCTTGATTGATCTTGATGAATATGAGTATTACAAGAGTTGACCTACCATGAGATCGTGATGGCTAAACCCTAGAAGTCTAGCATGTATGACTATGGTCATGTGTATATCATAATGATCTAGCATATATCCTCTATCTATCGACTAGCCTGGCCTCAGCTTATATAATGTACCAGAGGCCTAGGATTACAAGAGTCCTAGTCGAATACGCCGGTGGGGAGGAGTCCTTGTCTTGATCACCAAGTCTTGTGGAATCTTCCTTGCATATGTCATCGGCTGTCCGAACTGGCCCATGAGTATTTGGCCCTGGGGTCCTCGGCCCAAATCAACTGATCGGGAGACGACATGGTGAGTACCCCCTAGTCCAGGACACCGTCAGTAGCCCCCTGAACCAGTCTTCAAGTTGGGGACGCTCCTCGATTCTTCCGAACTGTTCTTCATCTTCGACCGTCGGTCTTGAAAACTGGTTCAACAAATTCTCTCATCTTCGATCATGAGGATCGCCGAAGTGAATC
>NW_021247835.1:0-719 GCF_002162155.2 Triticum dicoccoides | reverse complement strand
GGGAGGCTGTGCAGCCAGGGGTGCGCGGTGGCAAGCGGCGCTGACAAGATTGCCATCATGGCAAGCGGTAGTGTCCCTCGCGGTCCCTTTTGCACTGTTTAGGCGACACAGACGGGCATTTAATGCCCTTGTCCCCTGCCGTCAGGGTTAGGTATGATACACTATAGCAGGTAGCTGTACCTACCGCAGCACCTTTACATTTTTACCCTTGTCTACGTTGCCACCTGTCGGTGACCCCTTGAGCATATAAAAGGAGGCCCATGCGCAACGTAGAGGGGGTGGGCTGGTTAGCGGGTCAGCTAGTTAGCTAGCTCGGAGAACACTCACGCTCGGTCTGGTTAGCCGCTGGTGTGTACTGTAGCACTCCGCGCTCCCGAGCAAGAACTCAATACAAACCACAAAGCAGGAGTAGGGTTTTACGCATCCGTGCGGCCCGAACCTGGGTAAACTGCTCGCGTGCCTCGCCTCGATCCGCTCTTTGCACGGCCTCCGCCCCCGCCGAACCAAAAGGGACTCGGCCCTCCGGTCCCATAGGTGTTCGTGGATCAGTCCCCCGACAAGCCACTTATGGATTGCCTACCAAATATGGCAATACCTAGACCTATCCTCGCTTTTATGCCTAGCTAGGGGCGTTAAACGATAGCGCTTGTTGGGAGGAAACCCAATTTTATTTTTATTCCTTGCTTTTTGCTCCTGTTTAGTAATAAATAAATTATTTA
>NW_021247834.1:0-1622 GCF_002162155.2 Triticum dicoccoides | reverse complement strand
ACACCTAAGTTTGATTGTGTTAAATCTTTTATGGATACCGATATTTTCCGTAAGTTTAGCACTAAATATGGACTTGACTCTGAAATAGTAGCTTATTTCTATGAATCTTTTGCTACTTATGTTGATCTCCCCAAGGAGAAGTGGTTTAAATATCATCCTCCCATAGAAGTAAAAGTAGCTGCACCTATTAAAGTTGAAGAAAAGATTGTCACTTATAATGATCCTATTGTTCCCACTTCTTATGTTGAGAAACCACCTTTCCCTGTTAGAATGAAGGATCATGCTAATGCTTCAACTGTTGTTCATAAAAGCAATATTATAACTTATACACCTCCTGAGCAAGTCAAAGTAGAACCTAATATTGCTATTGTTAAAGATCTCTTGTCTGACAATATTGATGGGCATGTTATTCAATTTTGTGGTGAAACTGCCAGAATTGCTAAACCTTGTGTTAGAGATAAACATAGACCTGTGGTAGGCGTGCCTGTTATTTCTGTTAAAATAGGAGATCATTGTTTTCATGGCTTATGTGATATGGGTGCTAGTGCTAGTGCAATATCCATTGACTTATACAGAGAAATTATGCATGATATTGCGCCTGCTGAGTTAGAAGAAATTGATGTCACAATTAAACTTGCTAATAGAGATACTATTTCTCCAGTGGGAATTGTTAGAGATGTTGAAGTCTTGTGTGGAAAAACCAAATATCCCGCTGATTTTCTTGTTCTTGGTTCTCCCTGAGTATGCACCGTTGCGAAAGTTCTTCGTGCTGAGACACCACGTGATGATCGGGTGTGATAGGCTCTACGTTCAAATACAATGGGTGCAAAACAGTTGCACACGCGGAATACTCGGGTTAAACTTGACGAGCCTAGGATATACAGATATGGCCTCGGAACACGGAGACCGAAAGGTCGAGCGTGAATCATATAGTAGATATGATCAACATAATTATGTTCACCATTGAAACTACTCCATCTCACGTGATGATCGGACATGGTTTAGTTGATTTGGATCACGTGATCACTTAGATGACTAGAGAGATGTCTATCTAAGTGGGAGTTCTTAAGTAATATGATTAATTGAACTTAAATTTATCATGAACTTAGTCCTGGTAGTATTTTGCAAATTATGTTGTAGATCAATTGCTTGCGTTGTTGCTTTCATATGTTTATTTTGACATGTTCCTAGAGAAAATTGTGTTGAAAGATGTTAGTAGCAATGATGCGGATTGGATCCGTGACCTGAGGTTATCCTCATTGCTGCACAGAAGAATTATGTCCTTAATGCACCGCTAGGTGACAGACCTATTGCAGGAGCAGATGCAGACGTTATGAACGTTTAGCTAGCTCAATATGATGACTACTTGATAGTTTAGTGCACCATGCTTAACGGCTTAGAATCGGGACTTCAAAGACGTTTTGAACGTCATGGACCATATGAGATGTTCCAGGAATTGAAGTTAATATTTTCAAGCAAATACCCGAGTTGAGAGATATGAAGTCTCCAACAAGTTCTATAGCTAAAGGATGGAGGAGAATTGCTCAACTAGTGAGCATGTGCTCAGATTGTCTGGGTACTACAATCGCTTGAATCAAGTGGGAGTTAATCTTCCAGATAAA
>NW_021247833.1:0-399 GCF_002162155.2 Triticum dicoccoides | reverse complement strand
AAAAATCCTACCGAGTGGTGATTAACCCTCTTACTAGGGGTTTTAGCTGCAGCCGAGTACTCGCCTAAGTTTGAAAAATCCTACCGAGTGGTGAGCAAACCTCACACTCGGGGGCTAAGCTGTAGTCCAGTACTCGCCTATGTTTGAAAAATCCTACCGAGTGGTGAGAAACCCTCCCACTCGGGGGCATAGCTGCAGTCCAGTACTTGCCTAAGTTTGAAAAATCATACCGAGTGGTGACCAACCCTCACACTCGGAGGCTTAGCTGCAGTCCAGTACTCACCTAAGTTTGAAAAATCCTACCGTGTAGTGAGCAACCCTCACACTCGGGGTCTTAGCTGCAGTCCAGTACTCGCCTAAGTTTGAAAAATCCTACTGAGTGGTGAGCAACCCTCACAC
>NW_021247832.1:0-814 GCF_002162155.2 Triticum dicoccoides | reverse complement strand
GCACTTTGTATTGTTCATACAGCTAAGTACTACTACGTGCGGTCTCCGACCCAGAAGTGGAAGAAGTGGAGACGCTCTACCACGCTGTTTTTTTACGCTGGGCTCTACCACGCGGTTGATGTCCCACTCCTTTCGCTGACGTGTGGGACATCCAGCACGTGCCGTGTTTGGCACCCTTCATCATAAGAGTTGAAACGCTAGCATTCATCAGAAATAAAAAATAATTATAAATTGGCAGTGATACTATTTTTTTGTGAACCAATCAGCAGTGATACTATACCACGCAGTTTCCTTGCTCCTCGATATCGGAAAGAATACTTCCATTCGCCAACATGTGGGACGTCGACCATCCTGGTCCACTTGCCATGCACGCAGAACTCCAAGGGAGAGTCACCCAGGTCGTCGCGCCGCAGTAACAATGACTAATGAGCCGTGAAATCATAGGCCCACTTCCCACTTTGAAGTTGCTCGGACGAAGGAACCATCATGACTTCATTGAATTCCGCTTCTTGAAGAAAACTACTGTACCAGCAGTACTGCTAGCTACAGTATTTACTCCAACAGAGGCCTCCTTTCGTTCATAGGATAGGAATATGAAAATCATAGGAAGTGAGATGACATGCATCTCAATTCCTATAGAGAAAGAGATGCCATTTGATGCATAGGATAGGAATTTTTCCACTTAGTCTAGGCTAATGTACTGGTAATTTGCTCTAAAAACTACAGTAGTAACTAGTAGTACTAGTACATGCTCGTACTCAGACACAGACACACACACTACCTACTAGTACTACTACTTCTCACATGATGGCCA
>NW_021247831.1:0-1381 GCF_002162155.2 Triticum dicoccoides | reverse complement strand
TGATGTTTGTGTGATTTGGATATATAGTTACTCGTATAATAATTATCTTACCCGTACGTTGTTTGTTATACATAGTGCCATGGTTTTGATATCCATCCCCGTCGGCCCTCGTCCTTGTTATGATTCAGATGTGGTATATTCTCTTTTAAAACTATTTGTTGCATTTCGTGTTTATGACAAATTATGCCCATCAAGTTGACATAGATATTTTTATCTAGGAGGTATGTGAACCGGAAATTCCAACCGACCCTATTGTCGAGAGGTTAAATTTAGTTGAAAGAGAAAACGAGTACTTGAAAGAAAAATTGAAAAGAATTGAGGGGGAGAAGATGGAATTGGAGTTGCATGTTGCCGATGTCGTCGATGATCACAAGATCCAGATGGAGAAAATGCACTTGAAGATTAGAAAGATTAGAAAATATGCCATCGATAGTGAGGCTTGGTCTCATTATGCTGTTGGATCAATTGTTACCTTAGTTGCGATCTTGATCGCATTTGTTGTTGCATTTAAATGCTTTAGCTAGAGAGTTATTTGTTTGTTGCATTTAAGTGTTGTATGAACTTTATGTATGAACTTGTATTAATTTGGTCTATTCGGTGTTGTGTAATGAAGATGAGCCGGCAATGGATGTACGATGACCGATGCTCTCCCCAGTTCGTTGAGGGCGTGCATACTTTTCTGCTTGCGGCTGAGGCAAACAAGTGGGCGGATGGTTTTATGCCTTGTCCATGTGCTGGCTGTAAGAATGGTCACAATTACTCTACGTCAAGAACCATTCACGTCCACCTGTTTGAGTCCGGTTTCATGCCCCACTATAATGTTTGGACCAAGCACGGAGAAAGAGGGGTTATGATGGAAGACAATGAAGAAGAAGAGGACGACGACAGCTATTCTGGCCATGGGTTCCCTGAATACGATGATACAACAATGGGGGAAGAAGCTGAGCCGGTAATGCGGGAAGAAGCTGAGCCGGCAATGCGGGAAGAAGCTGAAGAAGAGGCATCAGATGAGCCCGTTGATGATCTAGGTCGGGCCATTACCGATGCAAAGAGACACTGCGCAAGTGATTTGGAGAAGAAGAAGTTGCAGCGCATGTTAGAGGATCACAAAAAAAATTTGTACCCGAATTGCGTAGGTGACAAGAAAAAGCTGGGCACCACACTGGAATTGCTGCAATGGAAGGCAGAGAATGGTGTATCTGACAAGGGATTTGGAAAGTTGCTGGTAATGATAAAGGATATGCTTCCAGAGGACAACGAATTGCCCAAGAGTACGTACGAAGCAAACAAGGCTGTCTGCCCTCTAGGGTTAGAGGTGCAGAAGATACATGCATGCCCTAATGATTGCATCCTCTACCGCGGTGAGTACGAGGATTTGAAC
>NW_021247830.1:0-1011 GCF_002162155.2 Triticum dicoccoides | reverse complement strand
GGTCAGCGCTGCCCACGGCCTCCAGCATACTACAAACACCAGAAACTACTTGCAACTCCTGGACAGAGGACAAGGGTGATTAAGAAGCCGAGAGGGTCCATTGGTTTCGGGCCCAATGCGTGGTAGTAGCTGAATCATGGATCACAAACACAGAACTCAGTTCCTGAGGACGGCTGCAATGAGACAACCCACCATGTACTCCTACATGGCCTCTCACCGCTACCTTTACCAAATCGTGTTCACACACTTAGCTCACACACAGTAGGACAGGTTCACACGCCTCTGATTCATCCCCGATGAATCAGACCTGACTCAACTCTAAGTAATAGCAGGCATGACAAACAAACATGAATGAGTAGGCACATCAGGGCTCAAACAACTCCTACTCATGCTAGTGGGTTTCATCTATTTACTGTGGCAATGACAGGTCATGCAAAGGATAAAGGGGGTTCAGCTACCGCAGCAAGTAACAGATGAATCGGTGTTGTCCTAATGCAGTAAAAGAGAGCAGGTGCGAGAGAGTTGGATTGTATCGGAATGAACAAGGGGGTTTTGCTTGCCTGGCACTTCTGAAGATAACATTGAGTCTTCATCAGTGTCAACGATCACATCATCGGTATCACGTCTATCGAGAGGGGACAAATACCGGCAACACAGAAGGGAACACAATCAATGCAATGCACAATATGATGCATGATCATGACATGGCAAAATGAATGTGTGTTGGGCTAATGCAACTAAAACCAGATTAAATGAAGTTGGTTTGAATACAAGATTCAAATTCAAACTCCATATGTGATTATTCAAATGCCATTTAATTGATTTGTGCTAAACAGCAGCTATAAGTTGTTCTAACATGCATGAAAATGGTACAGATGGATTCCTTGAATTTTTCTGATAATTTTTCATATATAATTTATTTAATTTGGAGTTACGGTTGAATTTCTATGATTTATTGAAGTTTTAGGCATTTTCTGGAATTTCCTGATTATTTTTAAATCCAGAAAATGA
>NW_021247829.1:0-591 GCF_002162155.2 Triticum dicoccoides | reverse complement strand
AGCAACTATACGAACTGGGTCCGGAACCTGAGGATCATCCTCATAGCTTCCAAGAAAGATTATGTCCTACAAGCACCGCTGGGTGACGCACCTGTTCTCCCTGCAGAACAAGACGTTATGAACGCCTGGCAGGCACGTACCGATGACTACTCCCTCGTTCAGTGCGGCATGCTTTACAGCTTAGAGCCGGGGCTCCAAAAGCGTTTTGAGAGACACGGAGCATATGAGATATTCGAAGAGCTGAAAATGGTTTTCCAAGCTCATGCCCGGGTCGAGAGATATGAAGTCTCCAACAAATTCTTCAGCTGTAAGATGGAGGAAAATTGTTCTGTCAGTGAGCACATACTCACTATGTCTGGGTTACATAACCGCTTGACTCAGCTGGGAGTCAATCTCCCGGATGACGCGGTCATTGACAGAATCCTCCAGTCGCTTCCACCAAGCTACAAGAGCTTTGTGATGAATTTCAATATGCAGGGGATGGAAAAGACCATTCCTGAAGTATTCGCTATGCTGAAATCAGCAGAGGTAGAAGTCAAGAAGGAACATCAAGTGTTGATGGTGAATAAAACCACTAAGTTCAAGAAGGGC
>NW_021247828.1:0-394 GCF_002162155.2 Triticum dicoccoides | reverse complement strand
GGGGACTATGCACACAACCAGGAGTAAGAATATTGTACCAAACCTTAGCATCACCATTTAATGAGAAAGGGAACAACTTAAGAATATAGTAGTAACGAATCTTTTTCTCATGAGCAAAAAGAGTAGCAATATAATTCAACATAGTAAGATGTGCCACAATAGTTTCAGTTTCAGAACCATGGAAAGGATCTGACTCAACCAAAGTAATCAACTCAGAATCAACATAGAACTCATAATCTTTATAAGTAATAAAGATGTGAGAAGTGGTAAACTTAGGATCACACGTCATCCTCTCCCTCATAGACTTTTCTTTCAACACATCAAGCAATTTTAGAGCTTCTTCCCTATCATTACAATCAAGAATAGCTATAGCAGTTTCTCTATCAAAGCAATG
>NW_021247827.1:0-895 GCF_002162155.2 Triticum dicoccoides | reverse complement strand
TCAGTACTGTGCTAACGGTCGAGCGGGAAGAAGAAGGAAAAGCTCTCAAAGTTCAGCGCCCAGTGTATTATTTGTCTGAAGTCTTGACTCCATCCAAGCAGAGATATCCTCATTATCAGAAGCTTGTGTATGGAATATACATGACCACAAAGAAGGTTGCTCATTATTTTTCTGATCATTCCATCACAGTCGTCAGCGACGCTCCACTATCAGAGATTTTGCACAACAGAGATGCAACTGGTCGAGTGGCCAAATGGGCGATTGAACTTCTTCCCCTTGATATCAAGTTTGAGGCAAAGAAAGCCATTAAGTCCCAGGCAATAGCAGATTTCCTCGCCGAGTGGATTGAACAACAGCAGCTGACTGAAGTTCACTCGGAGCATTGGACCATGTTCTTTGATGGCTCTAAGATGTTGAATGGTTCCGGTGCTGGGGTTGTCCTGGTTTCCCCCAGAGGAGATAAGCTCGGATATGTGCTCCAGATTCACTTTGATTCCTCCAACAATGAGGCAGAATATGAGGCCCTCTTATATGGGTTGTGCATGGCCATTTCACTCGGCGTCCGTCGCCTGATGGTCTATGGCGACTCGGATTTAGTGGTCAACCAGGTGATGAAAGAGTGGGACGTGAGAAGCCCAGCCATGACTGGATACTGCAGTGCAGTGAGGAAGCTGGAAAAGAAGTTCGAGGGGTTGGAGCTCCATCATATACCCCGACTGAAAAATCAAGCAGCTGATGATCTAGCAAAGATAGGTTCCAAGAGAGAAGCCATTCCGAGTGGTGTGTTCTTGGAGCATATACACACTCCGTCAGTCAAAGAAGATCCTTTCACCGAAGAAACTCCACAGCCCAAGAGTGCCACAGATCCGACTGAAGTTGAAGTCCCAGCGGTGGT
>NW_021247826.1:0-396 GCF_002162155.2 Triticum dicoccoides | reverse complement strand
CAGCCTGGCTTGGAGCGCCATCTTGGGGGTGATGGCGCGGCGGTCCGCCGAGGCCGAAGGTCGCAGTGTGCGCCCCTTCGCTGGCCTGAGAGGGGGCTAGTGTAACGCCCCGAGACCGATGTGCCAGGTGTCCTCTAGTTATTCGCTATCGTTGCCTTGTCATTTCTTGCGTGTCAGGCATTGCATATCATGTCATCATGTGAATTTCATTTGCATACAGGTTCATCTCATGCATCCGAGCATTTTCCCCGTTGTCCATTTTGCAATCCGGCGCTTCGTTCTCCTCCGGTGGTCATTTCTACCTTTCTTTCATGTGTGGGGATTAAACATTTCCGGATTGTACCAAGACTTGTCATGCGGCCTTGGTTTACTACCGGTAGACCGCCTGTCAAGTTC
>NW_021247825.1:0-2063 GCF_002162155.2 Triticum dicoccoides | reverse complement strand
TTCCAGTGGTATTTCTCATTGTGAGCTTGGAAAGCATGTCAAGATTTGATATAGCTTAAATGTTTGGGTTGGTTAAAAACTTACCATGTCTCAATGCAGAGCATGCTCATTGAAGAGCCTTCAGCTCAGCTTTTGTGATAAAGTATCTGATAAAGGGTTGGCTGAGGCAATTAATCGCCTTCCTCAGCTTGAAGAATTGGATATTTCGTTCTGCTCATTGTATGGCAATTTTTGCGAGTTAGTTGACAAAAGCCGCTCACAACTGAAATGCTTTAGGCTAAATGAACGCTGGGCTGATTTTCATAAGCGGTTTGATGCAGCCTATGAGCGCATGGAGATTGACCCAGAAGCGTCATGGATTGCTAACAGTATGCCTCGTCTCCAAGTCCTTCAGTTGATTGGTAGCTAAGTAACTAATGATGGACTGATGGCAATCCTTGACCATTGCCCTCACCTTGAATCACTTGACATACGTATGTGCTACAACCTCCAAATTGATGATGCTATGAAATCAAAGTGTGCTAGAATTAGAAACCTTAAGCTTCCTCATGATCCCATCTCTGATTTCAAGTACTGGGCCTACATTGACAGTGAGGATTACACTGAAGATTACTCTGGTTCTGATTTTGAGGTTGATATGCACGATGATTTGCTGGATGTGGTCATGGATGCTGATGCTGATGATGATGCTGGTGAATTCAATTATGTGGATGATTATGATGATGTTGGCTCAGAATCTGCCATGTATGATGATGTCGATGACATCTAAACGCTGACCATGGGCTTTCACTTTGGCGGGATTTGGAGCTGAAATGATGCGGTGTTCACCTGTTGTTGAATGAAATCCTTGAAGTGGGGTTCGAGCACTTTGTTATGTGTGATTCTCTTGTGTTCATGTCACCTGTTACATTTTTGCAAGAAACTAATCCATCCTCTTGTTGTGAGACTGGGTTGTTCGATTATCACTCTTTTCACTTGTAGTTTGTGCTGCCTTGTGACTTGTCATGGAATTAGATTCTTGTAATGAAGTATGACACCCCTGTTATGATTTTGGTTTCTTTGTGTTTGACCCCATCGCGGCCACTGAATCCTCTCAAAATGGCGCAATGCCATAGATGTCGGTGGCCAGCAAAGACCGCAAGCTCATCGTAGTTGCTTGCAATAATGGGATGCTGTCTCATGCGCTCAGTCGCAATAGGCAGCCATTATTTGATTTGTCACATGGAGTAGCTCAAGTGGAACACTAGAAATGGTTATTATTTTATTTGGAATATCTGTGCAACAATAGAAATGGTTGATGTTGCACATCCTTTATTCTAGAATGAAGCGTTCATAAGTACTGATTTGCCCTGCCTCTTGGCTGTCTAGAATAGGAGGGCGTTTTTGGATGCTTGAAGATTAATCCTAATCTAGATGGTTAGTACAATAGTTGAATTCCTGCCTAACGCTTGTAGAGATCAAACATATTCTGTGTGTCTCACCAGTCACTAGATATAATATTTGCGGAAGGCAATGCTGATTTAACCATGTGTGTGGTTCATTTTCTCATATCGTGATGTTCTCAGTTCATCACAGAATCATTTTTTATCGAAATATCATATGTTTAAGATATCTGATGTATGTTCATCACAGGATCATTATTTATCAAATTATCATATGATCGACCATAAAGGATAACCAGGCTAGAAAATACACACACAAAAAAAAACCATACTAAGCTGCTATAACCCACATCGATTGCTCAGAACATATGAGCTGAACATAAGAATCCTACCAAGACCTCCTCTTACTTGGGGTGAAGATTAACATAATCATGGGGACCATATACCTCAAATAATTCAGCTAAAATGCTATTCTTCCTTCTCGGGTTGCATCCCATGTCCTGACATAGTTGATCATTATACCAGATGTGAAGAAGCCCAATACAGGACCTCCGGAAGTAGACACGAGAATAGCGCTTCATGAACTTCTCCCACTCAAGGATATCACCCTGCATCGCTTTAACACTTGGTAATCTGAATCCACCATCAATGAAATGCGCCAGCCATTTGGCCCGAATTTCT
>NW_021247824.1:0-764 GCF_002162155.2 Triticum dicoccoides | reverse complement strand
CCCACACATACGGACTCTAAAAATAGCCTATACTTATGTATTTCGAAATTACATGGGCCTGGCCCAATAATAAGGTGACGCAGCACCTAAAATAGCCTCGGGACGAAATTTATGAAGTGGCGTCTTGTATATTTCGTCCAAGGCTTCATGCACCCATTATGGTGGCTTCGAAGTCCTGAAATCATCACTTGTAACTCTGTTCTTGTTTCCCTTGCGCATGCCATCATCTCCATGCTTGTTCTTGCTCCAATGTTCATCCTTCTCCAAGCTAGGCCCTTCATTTGTAAGCAAAACAAATGTATCCAATTTAGGCAGCATCATATTCTCATGAACATTAGAATCATTACCAAGAAACGAAAGTACCTGGTAATTTAGTTGGCGTGCACGAGCTCTTGTAATTGGTCCAGTATGTATAGCAGCAGGGGCTGTGGGTGTAACAATTGCATTGATGTCCTCATCAATATTGAACTTTCTGAAATGATTATCTTGAAAGAATATTAGATCAATGAGCTATTGTTGTTAAGAATTAGCAAAACCACCCATGGATTAGTTGCACTTTCAATCTTCCCCTTTTTGGTAATTGATGACAACATATAGATCAAATTTTCGACAAAGGATAATAAGAATGAAATATATCATCGCTTTGAGAAGTATGTGATAAGGAAGAGCTCCCCCTAAATTTTGGTATTATTTATGCTTTGCTTTGAATGCAAATGCACAATCCATTAGGATCATGGTTTACTCTTTCATGTCACATACATCTT
>NW_021247823.1:0-1480 GCF_002162155.2 Triticum dicoccoides | reverse complement strand
GGTACGGTATGGTGCACGGTTTGGCAGTGAAGCACCGGGAATTAAGTCAATCTGATGCTCAATCCCTCGAATAGGCGGTAATCCCGGTGGCACGTCTTGTGGAAAGACGTCAGCGAACTCCTGCAAAATGTTAGTGACAGCAGGAGGCAAAGAGGAAGGCACGTCCTCGAATGAAAATAATGCCTCTTTGCACACAAAAGCATAGCAAACAGATTTGCTGAAATCTAGCTCATCAATATCAGATTTGGTGGCAAATAAACATGCACTTTTCAATTTAATTTCAGAAGCAACACTAGATGGTTTATTATTAGGCTTCATTTGTTGCTCAAATTCTTTTGCCACAATCTGATTTTCACTCATATTCTTCTCCTGTTTTGCTTTATTAGCTCTATTAATATCATCTTTCAAAATGGAATCAGGAGTCATAGCAAGCAAAGTAATATTTTTATCCTTATGAACAAGAGTATAGTGATTGTTTCTACCATGGTGTACAGAGTTTTTATCAAATTGCCATGGTCTACCAAGTAATAAGGAACATGCTTGCATAGGTACCACATCACAATCAACATAATCAGCATATGTAGAGATACTAAAATGCACACGAACAGTACGTGTTACCTTAACCTTGCCACTGTTGTTGAACCATTGGATGTAGTAAGGATGTGGATGTGGTCTTGTGGTGAGAGAAAGCTTCTCCACCATCTCCATGCTAGCCAAGTTGTTGCAGCTCCCTCCGTCTATGATGACGCGCACAGAACGTTCCTTCACAACTCCCTTGGTATGGAACAAATTGTGCCTCTGATTTTGCTCAGCTTGTGTGGTCTGCACACTCAAAACACGTTGAGCAACTAAACATTCATACCTGTCAGCGTCTTCAGGAGCCATGTATTGCGTCTCATGATCAGAATCATCTCCACCATGTTCTTCACGTGTAATAAGAGCCAAAGTCTCGTCATCATAGTCACTAGCAGACTCATATCCACCATCCGCGGTAGCAATCATCACACGCGGAGATTTGCATTCCCTCGCATAATGATCTCCTCCCTTACAACGACGACAAATAATATCACTTGTGTGCCCTGTTGATGCCATGGAAGAAGAAGAACGCTGTGCAGGCCCCGCAGGTGCGCTCTTGGCAGATAATGGTGGTTGTGCCTGTTTTCTTGTATCACGGCTGGAGGTGGCACCGGATGGAGGTGCTGGTGCAGTTGAAGTAGAAGATGCACGTGGTGTCCATGATGAAGGTCGGCCTGCAGAAAAGTTAGTTCGCGCCAATGCTTGTCGATCCTGCACTTCACGTTCAGCTTTACAAGCAAGATGGAATAAACGAGTGATATTAGTATACTCCTTATAGTCTAGAATGGTCTGAATCTCTCTATTTAATCCACCCAGAAAACGTGCAAGCATAGCTTCATTCTCCTCAACAATACCACATCTAATCATGCCAGTTTGTAATTCCTGATAATATTCTTCTACAGAA
>NW_021247822.1:0-1177 GCF_002162155.2 Triticum dicoccoides | reverse complement strand
TTTTTTTTGATACTAATGGCGCACCTTGGGCCAGGTGCGCCATTAGTAGTTTCAACACTAATGGGAAGGTGGTGCGCCATTAGTATATACTAATGGCGCACCACTTGTCTGGTGCGCCATTAGTGTCAATCCCATCTATAGCCCTTTTTTTAGTAGTGTGATCAACATATAGTCATGGTTTCCTGGCTATGGGCATTGGATGTCGTTGATAACGGGATCACATCATTAGGAGAATGATGTGATGGACGAGACCCAATCCTAAGCATAGCACAAGATCGTGTAGTTCGTTTGCTAGAGCTTTTTCAATGTCAAGTATCTCTTCCTTAGACCATGAGATCGTGTAACTCCCGGATACCGTAGGAGTGCTTTGGGTGTATCAAACGTCACAACGTAACTGGGTGACTATAAAGGTGCACTACAGGTATCTCCGAAAGTGTCTTTTGGGTTGACACGGATCGAGACTGGGATTTGTCACTCCGTATGACGGAGAGGTATCTTTGGGCCCACTCGGTAATGCATCATCATAATGAGCTCAAAGTGACCAAGTGGTTGGTCACGGGATCATGCATTACGGTACGAGTAAAGTGACTTGCCGGTAACGAGACTGAACAAGGTATTGGGATACCGACGATCGAGTCTCGGGCAAGTAACGTACCGATTGACAAAGGGAATTGTATATGGGGTTGTTTAATCCTCGACATCGTGGTTCATCCGATGAAATCATCGAGGAGCATGTGGGAGCCAACATGGGTATCCAGATCCCGCTGTTGGTTATTGCCCGAGAGTCGTCTCGGTCATGTCTGCGTGTCTCCCGAACCCGTAGGGTCTACACACTTAAGATTCGGTGACGCTAGGGTTGTATGAATATGAGTATGCAGCGTACCGAATGTTGTTCGGAGTCCCGGATGAGATCCCGGACGTCACGAGGAGTTTCGGAATGGTCCGGAGGTAAAGAATTATATATAGGAAGTGTTATTTCGGCCATCGGGCAAGTTTCGGGGTCACCCGGTAATGTACCGGGACCACCGGAAGGGTCCCGGGGGTCCACCGGGTGGGACCACCCATCCCGGAGGGCCCCATGGGCTGAAGTGGGAGGGGAACCAGCCCATAGTGGGCTGGTGCGCCCCCCTAGGCCCACCCCCTGCGCCTAGGGTTGAAACCCTAGGGTGGGGGGGGG
>NW_021247821.1:0-507 GCF_002162155.2 Triticum dicoccoides | reverse complement strand
TTTGTGCTGAATTAGTTGTTGTGGTCAGAAGTTAATATTTTTGCATGTCTTCACTGAAGGGGCTTGCGGGTTTATCTTAAGCATCTTATCTTAAACAAGGGTCAACATTAACTATTCAGTTAGGCACCCAGTAGAGGTTTATCTATCATTGTATCAAAGAGCTTACTATTTCCATTTGCCCAGCAAAGTTTTGAGATATTCCATCCTAATTATCTAATTGTAATGCTTTTATGATGCATGACTAATATCTTGTGATGTTGCTTTCTTGTATCCCATTTGCCCTGCTGCTCCTAAAAGAGATACCATTTTTTTGGTGTGTACTAGTTAATCCTTTTGCATATGTTTATGATGGATACTCGATGTGCTTGGTTCATATTGTTGCTGATACTTTCTTTCTCTTGCTGATTTCCCAAATCATGCACATAGCTATTTTTGTAAGGGTTAGGCAATATGCCTTTGTAAAAAAGGTATATGTGTATGTCACCTTTTTTGTGAGTGAAATATTCA
>NW_021247820.1:0-1286 GCF_002162155.2 Triticum dicoccoides | reverse complement strand
CTCTCTCTCTCTCTCTCTCTCTCTCTCTCGCAAACACGCTCATCAAGGGTTTCCCCGTGAATAACTTACCGTCTATTCATCAATAGTCGTGGCAGTATGGAGAACACGAGACGTGAAAAAGAATAAATCTACATGTGCTTAGACCACTAGAGCAAGCCAAAACGCGCGCCGCCGTCACCCCCTCCTTGTCGGCGACGGGAAAATCTTTGTTTTACACAGTCAAGAAGTGATTGTGCTAAGGCCCCACATGCTGAGGCGTTGAATAGAATGTAGATGCTAGTTTACAGAAGCAAGTATCGATAATACGTTTGTATCTCCATACTTATATTTCTTCTCTTATAAAAAACTGAGTTGGTCATGATGGTACGTGTGCCATCTTGCAATATAGTCCGTCCGATCTATATCTGACGGATGGAAATTAAACTAAAAGATACCCGCACTCCTCTCCACATTTGCAGACAAGGCCTTTCCCTCGTTCATCCCTATCTCCAACAAACCTCATTGTTGAGCAATTAAGAAAGGAAGCCTCTAGAACAAACTGGCCTGGTGGCCGCTGCCGGCGTCGTCAATCCCCATGCCTCCGCTCAGTCCGACCACCAACCACGCCACCACACCCCACTCCTCTTCACCTTATCTCATATTTCTCAAGATATCATTAGTTTTTACACATGGGATAACTCCCGCAAGGGTCAATCACAACAAGTGTTTTATAAAAAAATGCATATTGATGTTGTGTGCAATGCACGGATCTTGCTAGTACTCCTACACAAGACTAAGTTGGTGATGCTAGTGTGTCTGCCATCCGTCGTTTCTAACCATAAGATCTACATCTAACGATTGTGAGGTAAGTTGTTGCCTTTTCTCACCAACATCCCACTTGTCTACCAATTTGCAGAAAACCCATAATTAGTATCTTAAAACCAACCACATCCCTCCCTGACCTCACAAAAACAGCCCAAGGAATATATTCTAATTGAAACATAATATATCTCTAGTGACATATGTATATCAAAATTAGAGTGTTTTGTACCAAGTTTGTGAATAAGTATTATTCTAATTATGATTCATTGCAACGGACATGAACATTGCTAGCATTTCCAACCATGCATTTTTTCCTAGTATTCCATAGTTTCGAGTTTTCCATCAAGATATTTGTCACTCATGGTTGATATTTACTTCCAATCATGTACACATATGCACTATGTAACTAGCCTTGCTTATTGGCTTCCAAAGCTTAACTTTCACTCCTACTTACAATATGTAGAGTATGTAACAAAAAACTACCA
>NW_021247819.1:0-388 GCF_002162155.2 Triticum dicoccoides | reverse complement strand
GCTGCATCATTGTAACAGCTATCTGACCGCAAAGTTTGATTATTGTTAGGCTATTAGTGGTGGCCTCCCAGTTCTCTTCTACTATACTCTTGAGCTTCGCCACAAGTTCACCTTCTCCTGAGGCAACCTTTCGAGCATAATTTATAATTTATATTAATTTATATATACCGATAGTTTCCCTCTGCTTCTTGACATGGCACATCTACTTGAGGCAGCCGACAAGTATAACGTGGAGTGGCTGAAACTGATATGCCAACACAAGTTATGCAGCCACATTGATGCCAGTATGGTGGCCACCAGTCTAGTTTTGGCTGAGCAGCATAGTGGCCATGTCCCATGTGATTATGGAAGCTTGTCTACCATATTGGCAACCGATGGCTATGAGCAT
>NW_021247818.1:0-396 GCF_002162155.2 Triticum dicoccoides | reverse complement strand
GGGTGCTATCTCCACCAAGAGGGTAGCACTATTTTATTTAAAGACCATGTTTTTTTACTCTGCTAGATAGTACCATCACCCGCTCCAATTCAAATGGCTGATAAACAGGAAACATAGTTGAATGTACAAACATTGTATGAGAGACAAATGAAATAGATAGTGTGGAAAAAACAGGGCATGAAATAGTTGACATGTATATTGTTTAACTAAAAAGGATAGCATGACATAATTTCACATATATGATGTCTATCTAAACTGGATATCATAGCATGACATAATTCAAAGATATGATGACTAACTAAACAGGATGGCATGAGATAATTATATGATGTCTTTAGTAAACAGGTTCACATGGTATAATTCACATACATGTCATCTAAGTAATCAGGATCGCAT
>NW_021247817.1:0-841 GCF_002162155.2 Triticum dicoccoides | reverse complement strand
GTTTTGGGGCCCCAAAGCGATTTCCATAGTTGTCGAACCCCAAGGTGCGCTTACGTGTCGGTCATCAACACTCGCAGGTTTAGCCGATTCTGGCCCGTTTCGTGGGCTATTACTCACTGTTTGGGTCCCGGAGTGATTTCCATGATTAACGAACCCTGGGTTGCGTTTACGTGTCGGTCATCAACACTCGCGGTTTTTGTCGATTCTGACCCGTTTCGTGGACTATTACTCACTGTTTTGGGGTCCCAAAGTGATTTTCGTTCTTGTTAAACCCCAAGGTGTGCTTACGTGTCGGTAATCAACACTCACAGTTTTGGCCGATTCTAGCCCGTTTCAAGGACTATTACTCACTGTTTTAGGGTCCCGGAGTGATTTCCACGAGTAACGAACTCTGGGGTGCGTTTACGTGTCGGTCATCAACATTCGCGGTTTTTGTCAATTCCGACCCGTTTAGTGGACTATTACTCACCGTTTTGGGGTCCGAAAGTGATTTCCATTCTTGTTGAACCCCAAGGTGTGCTCATGTGTTGGTCATCAACACTCACAGTTTTGGCCGATTCTGGCCCGTTTCATGGAATATTACGCACTATTTTGGGGTCCCGGAGTTATTTCCAAGAGTAACAAACCCTGGGGTGCGTTTACGTGTCGGCCATCAATCATCAACGCTCGCAGTTTTGGGCGATCCTGAGCCGTTTCGTGGACTATTATTCACCGTTTCGGGGCCCCAAAGCAATTTCCATAGTTGTTGAACCCCAAGGTGCGCTTACGTGTCGGTCATCAACACTTACAGTTTTAGTCGATTCTGGCCCGTTTCGTGGGCTATTACTCACTGTTTGGGTCT
>NW_021247816.1:0-525 GCF_002162155.2 Triticum dicoccoides | reverse complement strand
CGGCCACAGTCGTAGACGTGCGAAGAGCAATCCGCGTAGAGGGAAGTGTTCAGATACTTCTCCATCACAAAAAATTATGAAAAATTACCATCAGTCCTATAGCACATGTGCCCACGTTGTGTAAAAAACTCATGATTTTATCACGCTCCAAGTATTTAATAATATTCACGCTGCATCGTTACCGCAGAACGTCTACTACCGTTTCATTGCCGTCCGTGAGGGGGGCCACAACCCGGAGACGTGTGCCGCCTCTTCGGACACGCCACAACACCACCCCGCATGTATGAGGGCCCGGTATGACGCTTTGGTGGCGTTGCTACCCCACAGGGCCCCCGTCCCGGCTAACCCTGTAGCGTTTGACCACGGGATCTAGCCCTTTGACTTTGCACGGACGGGCTTTGACCAGTGGACCTCTCCACCCGGTTGTGTTAGGTCGGCCCAGAGGAACACTTTGGAGCAACATCCGGGCCAAACCCACAGCTACATCCACTCCGTGTAGACCCGACGCGTCCGTTTCCCCCCTCC
>NW_021247815.1:0-1225 GCF_002162155.2 Triticum dicoccoides | reverse complement strand
CAAACTGAATCTCTGTAGATCTATGACGTCGTGCTGCTAGCAATCAAATATTTACGATTTCTTCATGGTGATAGTAGAGATTAGATACTGCATCTGAATTTTACTATGCAAATGGTTGTACCGTGTTCTTTTAGAAAATAATACCAACAGTAGCACTCTCAGAGAATGATGTCATCCACAACCTCTACACTGAATGTAATCTTTGGCCAATTTTGGGGACAAAAGTTTAGTACTAGACGGTGCCCGTGCAAATCTGAAATAATCCCATGTTGAAGCTGCAGATGTGTCTTTTCAGGAAACTTTCTTCTCAGAAATACTGTTTCGCAAACTTTTTAATTTTACAAAGGCAAAAACAACTTGAATTTATTTTGTACTATAAGTTATGGTGCAAGATGGTGTATGTTGTTCTGACCTTTACATTATTTTGTTCTGTAGGTTTCATGGCTCTTTCATGCATGCGGCTTATATATAAAAAAAATGAGATCCATAGGCACTAGCACCCTGGACATATTTTTATAGGAGAATCCCACCCGGGTGAGGCGCCACAAATTCGCTCCCAACGGGAGTCAAACCGTGGCCGCAAGGTTTTGCCACCGCGTCCCTTGCCACTAGGCTACAGCCTAGTCCTCATGCATGCGGCTTATTGATCATTATGGCTGCCCCACATATTAGTAGGATGAAAATTGAAGCATTCTGATTATTCATTTATTTCAATTGTTATTTGTGAGCAAAGGGACATCTTTAACTCTTGGTTCGATAAATTGATATACAGTGTACTCCTCTACAACTTTCTGGTATGCCAGTTCTTGATGCTTTCCTCAAACCCCTCTTCCTTAGATTGCTCATTATCATATTGTGTCTTGAGGTCTCATAAAATGGATTTGCAACATGGATGTATATTTAGTTTTGATGCTATAACTTTCTGAACTCTAATTGAGCTTCAACATGATTTATACATCAAACCAAGTTATTTAATTTTTTACGTTGTTTGCTATTTTCTTTAGTTTGCCAATTTGTGTTGTTTCATGATTGACTTCAGAAGACTAGCAACTCTATCTCCACCCTTTTAGGTAAACAACTCCTATGTTATATTTGGCTACCATTTGTAGACCAAGCCAGAAATGACCATCAAAATTACAAACTTGCTCAAGCATCTTCGCCAAACAACCATCCGTAGATATAGTAGTCATTTTCTTTCGTCACACAATAAGGATTCTTCCTCTTT
>NW_021247814.1:0-990 GCF_002162155.2 Triticum dicoccoides | reverse complement strand
ACTTTTAACATTGCAGATTTGAAGCCTTATTTAGGTGAGGAAGATGAACTTCCGTCGAGGACGACTTCATTTCAAGAAGGGGAGGATGATGAGGACATCAATACAATTGTTACACCCACAGCCCCTGCTGCTATACATACTGGACCAATTACTAGAGCTCGTGCACGCCAACTAAATTACCAGGTACTTTCGTTTCTTGGTAATGATTCTAATGTTCATGAGAATATGATGCTGCCTAAATTGGATACATTTGTTTTGCTTACAAATGAAGGCCTAGCTTGGAGAAGGATGAACATTGGAGCAAGAACAAGCATGGAGATGATGGCATGCGCAAGGGGAACAAGAACGGAGTTACAAGTGATGATTTCAGGACTTTGAAGCCACCATAATGGGTGCATGAAGCCTTGGACGAAATATACAAGATGCCACTTCATAAATTTCGTCCCGAGGCTATTTTAGGTACCTTATTATTGGGCCAGGCCCATGTAATTTCGAAATACATAAGTATAGGCTATTTTTAGAGTCCGTATGTGTGGGGAAACAAGAGATAGGGTTGATTTCGGACCCCTCCACCAAGGGCCACGAAATTCCCCCCCTCTTCCTCCATATATACAGCCCTTAGGGCATCGTTTAGACTTTGGGTTTTGTTTAGATTAAAAGTTCGCCATAGCTGTAACTTCGCGTACTTCGTTTGTGTTCAACGACCAGACAAAGGCGTCACAGAACCCCACCTTGATCAATAAAGCTTTCATCTTATATTCGCAATATCCAGATTGCAATCTCAGTTTCTTGCTTGTTCTTCGTTTGCTCGCAGGAAACAGACCCTCGTGGTCAGGTTGATCGTGCTCCGGCGTGGTCAATAACCTCTCGGAGTTGGTTTAGCGATTGCTAAGGCGCGACGTCCTCGCACGTTCGTAGTCGGATCGTCAAAGTCGACTTCCACCAAAGCGAAATCCACCATCTCATCGAAAGACGGGACACCTTTGCCTC
>NW_021247813.1:0-397 GCF_002162155.2 Triticum dicoccoides | reverse complement strand
TGAAGGTAAATAACATCTGCATATATGAGCTAGAAAGGATTATCTCTCGAGCAGACAGTAGATCAAGATGCATATATGAGGTAGATCCTAACATGTGTAGGGTAAACACTAGAAGAAAGAAATGTGGCAGGACCTCTAATAGGAAAAACAAGAACACGTACTGGACAACAGCCGGAGCAGAGGCACTGGACTTGGGGTCGATGTCCTCCATGTCGTCGAGGAGGTTGTCGATGTCGGGGAAGTAGTCGTCATCGGGGAAGTAGTCGTCGGAGTCCGGGGCGTCCGTGACGAAAAAGTCAGTAGTCGCGCAGAGCGCTCCCCAAAAACCTTATCACCCTTCTCCCGTACAGGACTCAAAGAGGTGCGGTTTCGAAGGCCTACTGTCCCGACTCGCGGT
>NW_021247812.1:0-644 GCF_002162155.2 Triticum dicoccoides | reverse complement strand
CGCTGTAGATTCCAACCCTACGTACACACCCACTGCAAGGGGTCCGCCTAGTGAACACAATGGGATGTAATCTTCTGTAAGCGGCTAAAAGAATTGTATTGACACGGCTACGGAGATTGGGAATGTCGACTTTGGACATCGTCGAAGAGAACAAAGCTGCACAGCTGATGCATTGTCTAACTTTTGTTTCACTAATAAAAGTTTTAGATTTCTGGCAGAACATTCTAAATTTTTGTATTTGAGTTGATGAACCCGGCCCATAATTCCATAATGGCCTTCCTTAAAAAATATGTACCATGTAAGCCTTTTTAAGTTATAGTTTACTACCGGCATAGAAGAATAGTATAAGTCA
This sequence comes from Triticum dicoccoides, assembly GCF_002162155.2. NCBI lineage: Eukaryota > Viridiplantae > Streptophyta > Magnoliopsida > Poales > Poaceae > Triticum > Triticum dicoccoides. Next base: position 292 of record NW_021247812.1, on the reverse strand, counting down.
GATACTATTGATTTTGTAGAGAAGTCCATATTACTAACTCAAACTACCACCAAAGTCAAAGACAGTGTCAAAATTATGACAGGATTTTTGGCTGCCGGGGCATACGGAACCTGAAATTATGCAAATGTCGAAAAACAATGTTTGAAGTTTTGAAAAATTCTGAAAAAATACAAATGTTCATAGAATAGTGGTTAAAATAGGTCAATTAACTTGCATTGCCCTTCCGGTGCTCCCACAGCAATGGCTTCTGCCCAGCGCCCATGCATAGGTCGAGCTTTGCTTGTCAGAGTCA
>NW_021247811.1:0-427 GCF_002162155.2 Triticum dicoccoides | reverse complement strand
AAGGCTTGGAAGACAAGTGAGTCCATCAACTCCAACGGCATCACTGAGTATAGAACCATGACCTAAAGGCACCTTACTCGTCGTCTGAAAAGTATGCAACATGAACGTTGCAGCCCGAAAACGGGTCAGCACATGGAATATGCTGGCAATGTAACACATAGAGAACAAGAACCAAATAATCCTATCACTATATGCATATTTGGCTGGTGGAAAGCTCTAAGGTTATAGTTTTGCGCAAAGCCAATTTTTCACTACTGCAAAGGAATACATTTTATTTAACTATCATGGTAGTTGCTAAACATTGAGAGCATAGAAACCCACTCAATCCCAATTAAACATCATCATTAAAACCCAACAAAATTAATTAATGTCACATGATGAGATTCACATGATAATCCAAGTACTAGATACTCAAGACGTCCATAAC
>NW_021247810.1:0-1572 GCF_002162155.2 Triticum dicoccoides | reverse complement strand
TTCCTTGCACTCTCCTGCACTTCGTGGGTGGCGAGTTGGTCAATGTCGCCAAGGGTAGAATCATTCAACCGGGCAACCCCGTGTTCCACTGTAATCCGATGCCACCCACAATATATAGGGTTGAAGTGGTTGGGTGCTGCCAGGCTGCGACGAGCTGTTACCTCCGATTCGACCCGCTGGGGCCGAGAAGAAGATGAGATGACCCTCAGCGCCTGCGTAAGCTGGCCCCTGCTTTGGCCGAAGAGCCAGATTCGTTTGGGGGCACGGCACACCACCCCACAGACAAGACCGCCGGTTGTGCCGGCGCCAAGCCATGGCAAGAACGCCGCAACGCTACCGGACATGCCGGACATCCCTATGGCACAGGATCCAGAAGACGACGACAACGACGATGGTACATTTACCAACGTCGATGGTGACGAGTTCTGTGGGCCTCCTTCTCAAGAACCCAAACAAGACGACCGCGATCTAGCTGGTACGGCGGAGAAACCCAATTGCAACAGGCGTCGTTTGGCGTTCAGTTCTCAGGAGACGCCTCCAGCTGCCGCCTTCACCGAGCCTCAGATAGCGGAGGTGCCAAATATTATCAGCCCCAACATGCTCAAGAAGGCGGTCTGTGAGCAGAACTCGGTCCCATTACAGCAGATCAAGAAGAAGGGCCGGAAACGGCCGACTAAAAAGGCCGCCGGTGCGAGCCAGCCGGCACCGAGTACGATCCGTGCTCAGGACGGGCCACCTTCACCTAAGGATATATCGAGGAGGGTGCATGTGGCGGGTAGGGCGATCCTACCGACAAATATGCTCAATGTTGCAACCGGTGCTATGCGGAGTCTGCACAACAGTGTTCTTTCTTTGATAAAACGGCGTCTCAGAGAGAATGATGTGGCATACCCGGTTTTCGTGGCCAAGGTGCCAGAGGGCAAGGGCTTTGTGGATGGCGACATCGGGGGTACGATCGTCCTGCGGTTTGATGACATCTTTGCTATGTTTAACCTTCATCCGCTGCACTACACCTTCGTTCGGCTGTTTTCACTGAGTATGGAGATGCGGATCATTAGAGACAAGACCCCGGACATCGTGATCGTCGACCCCTTCTACATGCGTGCCAAGCTCTTGAGCAGCGCTGGGGACCGCAAAGTCGCGAGTTCACACCTCGAAGACGTCATTCTGGCAAACCTAGATAAGGATAACTTCCTTTGGCTTACTTTCCCGAGTAAGTCATCCCTTAACCGCCCCGTAACATATGATTTCTTAGATTTCGATCGTTCTTTTTTTTCTAACATTCCGTGTTCTGTGCAGTGACACACATTGCACACTCATCCTCTTAAGCCCGAAATATTCCATGGCCACGTATTTCAACCCGAACCGTAACACCAAGATAGACTACACAAATATCAAGAAAGTTCTTCATGATGTTGTCCCCGGCTACGCCAAATCTGGAGGCACCTTCACCAGGGCAGTTCGTAAGTATGGCAAGCACGTGTTCGCCCACAATACGACGTTCTGCTGCGTCAAGCAGCCACCTGGCGGTCAGAAGGATGCCTACTACGCCCTCCATCACATGCGGGCGAT
>NW_021247809.1:0-463 GCF_002162155.2 Triticum dicoccoides | reverse complement strand
GTTTCTCACTTGATGATGTGGGGGCTTCACTTGAGGCTTTGTAAGCACCACTTGACTTGTTGTGAAGTTCCTCCTTATCCTTGAGTGACATCTCATGAGCAACAATCCTTCCAATGACTTTCGTTGGCTTGAGATCTTTGTAGTTTGGCATCATTTGGATCAATGTGCACACGGTATCATACTTTCCATCCAATGCTCTTAGGATTTTCTTGATGATGAATTTGTCGGTCATCTCTTCACTCCCTAAGCCGGCAATCTCATTTGTGATAAGAGCAAACCTAGAGTACATTTCAGCGACACCTTCACCATCCTTCATTTTGAACTTGTCAAGCTGACTTTGGAGCACATCCAACTTGGATTCCTTGACGGACTCGGTACCTTCGTGCATATCAATCAAAGTATCCCAAATTTCCTTTCCATTCTCAAGACGGCTGATTTTGTTAAATTCTTCGGGGCACAATCC
>NW_021247808.1:0-1327 GCF_002162155.2 Triticum dicoccoides | reverse complement strand
GGTGGCAGTGATTGGAGAATTCTGTCGATGACGCAATCATCCGGAAGATTAACTCCCAATTGAATCAAGTGATTATTATACCCAGACATTTTGAGTATATGCTCACTGACAGAACTGTTCTCCTCCATCTTGCAGCTATAGAACTTATTGGAGACTTCATATCTCTCAATCCGGGCATTTGCTTGAAATATTAACTTCAACTCCTGGAACATCTCATATGCTCCATGACGTTCAAAACGTCGTTGAAGTCCCGATTCTAAGCCGTAAAGCATGGCACACTGAACTATCAAGTAGTCATCAGCTTTGCTCTGCCAGACGTTCATAACATCTGGCGTTGCTCCAGCAGCAGGCCTGGCACCCAGCGGTGCTTCCAGGACGTAATTCTTCTGTGCAGCAATGAGGATAATCCTCAAGTTACGGACCCAGTCCGTGTAATTGCTACCATCATCTTTCAACTTTGCTTTCTCAAGGAACGCACTAAAATTCAACGGAACAACAACACGAGCCATCTATCTACAATCAACATAAACAAGCAAGATACTATCAGGTACTAAGTTCATGATAAATTTAAGTTCAATTAATCATATTACTTAAGAACTCCCACTTAGATAGACATCCCTCTAATCCTCTAAGTGATTACGTGATCCAAATCAACTAAACCATAACCGACCATCACGTGAGATGGAGTAGTTTTCAATGGTGAACATCGTTATGTTGATCATATCTACTATATGATTCACGCTCGACCTTTCGGTCTCCGTGTTCCGAGGCCATATCTGCATATGCTAGGCTCGTCAAGTTTAACCTGAGTATTCTGCGTGTGCAAAAACTGGCTTGCACCCGTTGTAGATGGACGTAGAGCTTATCACACTCGATCATCACGTGGTGTCTGGGCACGACGAACTTTGGCAACGGTGCATACTCAGGGAGAACACTTCTTGATAATTTAATGAGAGATCATCTTATAATGCTACCGTCAATCAAAGCAAGATAAGATGCATAAAAAGATAAACATCACATGCAATCAATATAAGTGATATGATATGGCCATCATCATCTCGTGCTTGTGATCTCCATCTCCGAAGCACCGTCATGATCACCATCGTCACCGGCGCGACACCTTGATCTCCATCGTAGCATCGTTGTCGTCTCGCCAATCTTATGCTTTCACGACTATCACTACCGTTTAGTAATAAAGTTAAGCATTACATCGCGATTGCATTGCATACAATAAAGCGACAACCATACGGCTCCTGCCAGTTGCCGATAACTTGGTTACAAAACATGATCATCTCATACAATAAAATTCAGCATCATGCCTTGACCA
>NW_021247807.1:0-1228 GCF_002162155.2 Triticum dicoccoides | reverse complement strand
GGACGTAATGAGGAGTCTCGAAATGGTCGAGACATAAAGATCGATATATTGGAAGCCTATATTTGGACATCGGAATCGTTCGGGTGAAATCGGCATTTTACCGGAGTACCGGGAGGTTACCGGAACCCCCCGGGGGGTTATTGGGCCTACATGGGCCTCGAGGGAGAAGAGGGAAGGAGGCAGGAGGGGGCCGCGCGCCCCTCATCTTCCTAGTCCGAATAGGACAAGGGAAGGGGGGCGGCGCCCCCCCTTTCCTTCCCCTCTTCCTCCTCTTCCCCCCCTTCTCCTATTCCAACTAGGAAAGAAGGGAGTCCTAATCCCGGTGGGAGTAGGACTCCCCCCTTGGCACGCCCTCCTTGGTCGGCCGCCTCCTCCCCCCTGGCTCCTTTATATACGGGGGCGGGGGGCACCCCATAGATACACAAGTTGATCTACGGATCGTTCCTTAGCCGTGTCTGGTGCCCCCTCCACCATATTCCACCTCGGTCATATCGTCATGGAGTTTAGGCGAAGCCCTGTGCCGGTAGAGCATCATCATCGTCACCATGCCGTCGTGCTGACGGAACTCATCCCCGAAGCTTTGCTGGATCGGAGCCCGGGGATCGTCATCGAGCTGAACATGTGCTGACCTCGGAGGTGCCGTACGTTCGGTGCTTGGATCGGTCGGATCGTGAAGACGTACGACTACATCAACCGCGTTGTCATAACGCTTCCGCTTACGGTCTACGAGGGTACATGGACAACACTCTCTCCTCTTGTTGCTATGCCATCACCATGATCTTGCGTGTACGTAGGAATTTTTTTGAATTTACTACGTTCCCCAACAGTGGCATCCGAGCCTAGGCTTTATGCGTTGATGTTATATGCACGAGTAGAACACAAGTGATTTGTGGGCGATACAAGTCATACTGCTTACCAGCATGTCATACTTTGGTTCGGCGGTATTGTGAGATGAAGCAGCCCGGACCGACATTACGCGTACGCTTATGCGAGACTGGTTTCACCGTTGCAAGCACTCGAGCTTAAAGGTGGCTGGCGGGTGTCTGTCTCTCTCACTTTAGCTGAATCGAGTGTGGCTACGCCCGGTCCTTGCGAAGGTTAAAACAACACCAACTTGACGAACTATCGTTGTGGTTTTTATGCGTAGGTAAGAACGGTTCTTGCTAAAGCCCGTAGCAGCCACGTAAAATTTGCAACAACAAAGTAGAGGACGTCTAACTTGTTTTTG
>NW_021247806.1:0-876 GCF_002162155.2 Triticum dicoccoides | reverse complement strand
AGATGACTGTTTTTTTAGGGGATACAGAAGTCTCTCGAAGGAGAAATACGGCCACGAACCCGAGGAAAACGGGAAGTTTTGGTACTAGCGGCCGTGTTCCAGTCGGGCATGGCAAGCCATAGCGGCGAGAAAGATCTGCTCTCGCGCCGTTCAGCGACCACCGCAGCCGTATTTTGCGGCGACCAAGGGGGGATGGATTAGCCATGGCGGAAGCTCTGTTCGTCGCTTCAGCTACTCTAAGTCCCCAAATCTTGTAAACAATGCCAAGGTATGTATGTGCGTGCGTGCAACAGATTTTTCCAGCAAAACAATCAACCATACAAGTTAGATCTAACTAACTGCAATGGATGTATTAGGGCATGTACAATGGTTCTATCTTAGTAATGCCACGTAGCATAAATGATGAGGTGAAGGGTGAAGGAGAGAGAAATCATAAGAGAAGGCTTGTCTTCTCTTAGTTAAGAGAAGGCAATAGATGATCTCTTAGCACAATATGTCTTACCACGTTTTTAGAAATAACTAGATTTTGAAGATAAGGCTAAGAGATGACCCATTGTAGACAGGGAATCGTTTGGAGACGGCGCACCGGCCGAACGCTTCGGCCGGTCTCGTCCACACACGCAGCGCTAGGCCCACCACGTTATCCTTCCCCCATCCCCACGTCCTCCTCCTTCACTTTCCTAGTACTTTTTCCCCATCTCCCCGGCTACCATGGAAGTCCAAACCTGAGATCTCCTCCAGCGAGCCCCCCTTTCTTCTCCGGCGAGCACCCCCGAAGCCGACCCCCACCCCCCTCCTCCGCCCCCGAGCTAGTGTCCTCCCCTCTCTCAACTGCATCTCGTAAGCCATGGCCGCGCTCGTCGGGGGCCAAGCACC
>NW_021247805.1:0-880 GCF_002162155.2 Triticum dicoccoides | reverse complement strand
AAAAGGATCATAAGATGGAGGCATTCAAGTGGCTGAAACACGTCGTGAAGTTCACTGATGGTTATGCGTCGAATATAAGTAAGGGGTCAATCTTTCAACGGGCAGAGTGACCGGGCTCAAGAGTCATGACTATCATGTATGGATTGAGCGGATTATGCCGGTGATGGTTCGGGGCTATGTTCCAGAGCGTGTCTGGCGTGTGCTTGCGGAGTTAAGCCATTTCTTCCGCACGCTTTGTGCTAAAGAAGTATGTCCTGAGAAGATAAAAGAAATGCATAAGAAGGCGCCGGAGTTGATATGCAAGCTAGAGAAGATCTTCCGCCGGGCTTCTTTACTCCGATGACACATCTCATTTTGCACCTCCCGAACGAGGTATTGTTGGGGGGCCCTGTGCAGAATCGTTGGCAGTACGGCCCTGAGAGACAGAAGAAGCATCTGAGACAGAAATGTGGAAACAAAGCTAAGATTGAAGCTTCCATAGCTGAGGCAGTTATCCTAGAGGAGGTGGCAGACCTCAGGATAGCCTACTATCCGGACCATGTTCCCACGTTGCACAATAAGGTGTCTCGATACAATACAGAAGAACCCAAGTATAAACCCAAGTTGCCTCTATTCATCGGGCAAGGTGGTAGGGCTGGATGCTCGAAACCTTATGTCATGCCACGAGATGAGTGGGAGGATGTCATGTTCTATATCTTGCACAACATCAAGGAAGTTGAGGATGAGTGGATGAGGTAATACCTTTGCACCATTCTTTTAGTCAATTTGTTAGGTTCACTTTGCCTAGTTCTTATACCGCTTTTCTTATTGTAGTCGATTCCATGAAGAAGAATGGACGGGAATGCTGCCTCCTACTGAAGCGGAGGCACTTGCTCTTCTC
>NW_021247804.1:0-925 GCF_002162155.2 Triticum dicoccoides | reverse complement strand
TTGCAAGAGTGAGATCTGATAGAGATAATAATAATAAGATAAATATTTTTGGTATTTTTATGATAAAGATTGAAACTAAAGATTGCAAAATAAAATAGATTGGAAACTTGTATGATGGAAAATAGACCCAGGGGCCATAGGTTTCACTAGTGGCTTCTCTCAAGATAGCATAAGTATTACGGTGGGTGAACAAATTACTGTCGAGCAATTGATAGAAAAGCGAATAATTATGACAATATCTAGGCATGATCATGTATATAGGCATCACGTCCGCGACAAGTAGACCGAAACGATCCTGCATCTACTACTATTACTCCACACATCGACCGCTATCCAGCATGCATCTAGAGTATTAAGTTCATAAGAACAAAGTAACGCCTTAAGCAAGATGACATGATGTAGAGGGATAAACTCATGCAATATGATATAAACTCCATCTTTTTATCCTCGATGGCAACAATACAATACGTGTCATTTCCCCTACTGTCACTGGGATCGAGCACCGTAAGATTGAACCCAAAGCTAAGAACTTCTCCCATTGCAAGAAAGATCAATCTAGTAGGCCAAACCAAACTGATAATTCGAAGAGACTTGCAAAGATAAACCAATCATACATAAAAGAATTCAGAGAAGAATCAAATGTTGTTCATAGATAATCTGGATCATAAATCCACAATTCATCGGATCTCGACAAACACACCGCAAAGAAGATTACATCGAATAGATCTCCAAGAGAATCGAGGAGAACTTTATATTGAGATCCAAAGAGAGAGAAGAAGCCATCTAGCTACTAGCTATGGACCCGAAGGTCTGAAGTAAACTACTCACACATCACCGGAGAGGCCATAGAGTTGATGTAGAGGCCCTCCGTGATCAATGCCCCCTCCGACAGAGCTCCGAAAAAGGCCCCAAGATGGGATCTCTC
>NW_021247803.1:0-1164 GCF_002162155.2 Triticum dicoccoides | reverse complement strand
CCTTTCAAGCCAACAAAACTTACGTGAATATATATACGTATTATATCCAAATATATAGATAATCAAAGTTCATTGTTGTAGGGGGGTATTCGAACTAAGAGGCTTTTGGGACATACCTAAATTTATATTGCGGTGCTGGAGTGAAGGTGTTCTGTTGCATTCCATCTACATGCATTGGCTGGTGTTAATTCACGGTTCTTAAATTTTGGCACATCCTCATATGTACCATAAAACCATACCTTCACATGCTCACATGCCATTGAATACAATTATATATAATGCACGTGCTTCAACCAAGATTACTATTCCTTGTGTACCAAACATACAATCATTCTAATCTATCAGCACCGACTAGGATGGGATGTTGGTGATGCTTCTTGCTACTTCCCAGGCTGCAGGTAGGGCCTATCTGGGATGAGGCATACAAAACTAAACACAGAACACGCTGGCTACTGATGAGCGACAGGCCCGCCCCAATTGCTGCTCAGCATGGTTATCGTCGGTGCTGCCGCAACTCGGTGGGCAAACCCCCGCCTTCAATGTTGTTTTGTCCAGGTCAATGATATTCTTGATCATGTGCAGGAAATTAATTTGAATCATGAATTTCAAGATATGTAGTCGGTTATCATTCATTTTTCTCATTGGATCCAGTATGATTAACACAATCTAGGGCACCTCTGTTAGTGTAATATGTTGGCCAATGACCAACCATCGGAGCCCCATATGAGGATTGATGATTGGTTGATGAACATCTTTCATACAAAAATAGTGTAAGAATCTCCGAGGGCCTTGTCATTATAATTACTTGGGAAAATTTACAGGGAAAAAATGATAGGATTTTCAACCACATGTTTCAAGGCTTACAAAATTTGGCTCCGCCGGCCATATTTTTTTTTCGAGATCCCATAATCCTTTAGCACATCATTTTATTTTCATTGCCTTTATTTTCCCCTGATGGTTGTTGTTTCCCCTTTTAGATTTTGTAAGACCTCTTCTTGAAGCTAATTTATAACATCCAACGACTTTCATTTCTAATTTTTTGCCTCTTTCTTCAACTTTCTCCCATGCTACATGTGCAAATGCGAGCCGATACGTGGAGTGTAATGCCAAGAAAATGAAAAATAGCACTAGGGTTTGTCTTGTTAGTGTAAACATGATGATCTA
>NW_021247802.1:0-1360 GCF_002162155.2 Triticum dicoccoides | reverse complement strand
CCTTGACCGGCGTGGGTTGACCCACTGCCCGGTTTGACCCTCCCCTCTCTCTCACTGACGTGTGGGCCCCAGGCCATTAACTAAACCCAATTAGCCACTAACACTGACCAGTGGGCCCCGACCCCCCCTAATCCTTTAATTAAGCAGATAACCCCCTGTTAACTAACTATGACGCTGACATATGGGTCCCACAGGTCAGTTTGACCTGGACGGCGCCCCTTGACCTGCTGAGGTCAGCATGAGGTCATGCTGACACAATAATTCCTTTCTAGAATTAAAATAAATTAGGAAATGATTTATAATTCCAGAGAATAGCTAAAACTTCAATAAATCATAGAAATTCAACCGTAACTCCGAATTAAATAATTTATATATGAAAAATTATCAGAAAAATTCAAGGAATCCATCTGTACCATTTTCATGCATGTTAGAACAACTTATCACTACTGTTTAGGACAAATGAAGTGAATGACATTTAAATAACCACATATGGAGTTTGAATTTGAATCTTGGATTCAAACCAACTTCATTTAATCTGGTTTTAGGTGCATTAGCCCAAAACACATTCATTTTGCCATGTCATGATCATGCATCATATTGTGCATTGCATTGATTGTGTTCCCTTCTGTGTTGCCGGTATTTGTCCCCTCTCGATAGACGTGATACCGATGATGTGATCGTTGACACTGATGAAGACTCAATGTTATCTTCAGAAGTGCCAGGCAAGCAAAACCCCCTTGTTCATTCCGATAAAATCCCACTCTTTCGCTCCTGCTCTCTTTTACTGCATTAGGACAACAACGACATATTTGATACTTGCTGCGGTAGCTGAACCCTTTATCCTTTGCATGACCTGTCATTGCCACAGTAAATAGATGAAACCCACTAGCATGAGTAGGAGTTGTTTGAGCCCTGATGTGCCTACTCATTCATGCTTGTTTGTCATGCCTGCTACTGCTTAGAGTTGTGTCAGGTCTGATTCATCGGGGATGAATCAGAGGCGTGTGAACATGTCCTACTGTGTGTGAGCTAAGTGTGTGAACACGATTTGGTAAAGGTAGCGGTGAGAGGCCATGTAGGAGTACATGGTGGGTTGTCTCATTGCAGCCGTCCTCAGGAACTGAGCTCTGTGTTTGTGATCCATGACCAGCTACTACCACACATTGGAATGCTTAAGTGCCCCTCCCGACTTATTAATCAACATGATCTCTGTCCAGGAGTTGCAACTAGTTTCTGGTGTTTGTAGGTAGTGTTAGTAGTCTACCAAGTGGCACCCGGTACAGGTGGGCTTGGGACAGACTAGGCACAGTGGCACGGTGTACCAAGTGGCACCCGGATGGTGGGCTTGGGAACCCTGCTC
>NW_021247801.1:0-1918 GCF_002162155.2 Triticum dicoccoides | reverse complement strand
CCAAAATAATTTAAAAGTGTATAGTAAAGCCCATTAAACATCCAAAACAGGTAATATAATAGCATGGAACAATCAAAAATAATAGATACATTGGAGACGTGTCAAGCATCCCCAAGCCTAATTCCTGCTCGTCCTCGAGTAGGTAAATGATAAAAATAGAATTTTTGATGTGGAATGCTACCTAGCATATTTCTCAATGTAATTTTCTTTATTGTGGCATGAATGTTCAGATCCAAATGATTCAAAATAAAAGTTCATATTGACATAAGAAATAGTAATACTTCAAGCATACTAACAAAGCAATCATGTCTTCTCAAAATAACATGGCTAAAGAAAGTCCATCCCTACAAAATCATATAGTTAGGCTATGTTTCATTTTCATCACACAAAATACTCCCATCATGCACAACCCCGGTTTCAGCCAAGCAAGTGGTTCATACTTTTTAACGCGCTTCAGCCCTTTTCAACCCTCACGCAATACATGAGCTTTAGCCATGGATATAGCACTATGGGTGGAATAGAATATGATGATGGAGGTTGTGTGGAGAAAAAAAAGAGAAAGTCTCACATTGACGAGGCTAATCAACGGGCTATGGAGATGCCCATCAATTGATGTCAACATGAGGAGTAGGGATTGCCATGCAACGGATGCACTAGAGCTATAAATGTATGAAAGCCCAACAAAAGAAACTAAGTGGGTGTGCATCCAACTTGCTTGCTCACGAAGACCTAGGGCATTTTGAGGAAGCCCATTGTTGGAATATACAAGCCAAGTTCTATAATGAAAAATTCCCACTAGTATATGAAAGTGACAACATAAGAGACTCTCTATATGAAGAACATGGTGCTACTTTGAAGCACAAGTGTGGAAAAGGATAGTAACATTGTCCCCCTTTTTTATTTTTGGCCTTTCTTTTTTTTGGCCTTTCTTTTTTTTCTTTTTTTTTATTTGGCCTTTCTCTTTTTTTATTTGGCCTTTCCTTTTTTTTATAAGGGACAATGCTCTAATAATGATGATCATCACACTTCTATTTATTTACAACTCATGAATTACAACTTGAAACTAGAACAAGATATGACTCTATATGAATGCCTCCGGCGGTGTACCGGGATGGGCAATGAATCAAGAGTGACATGTATGAAAAATTATGCATGGTGGCTTTGCCACAAATACGATGTCAACTACATGATCATGCAAGGGAGTATGACAATGATGATGCGTGTCATAATAAACAGAACGGTGGAAAGTTGCATGGCAATATATCTCGGAATGGCTATGGAAATGTCATAATAGGTAGGTATGGTGGCTGTTCTGAGGAAGATATAAGGAGGTTTATGTGTGATAGAGCGTATCATGTCACGGGGTTTGGATGCACCGGCGAAGTTTGCACCAACTCTCAAGGTGAGAAAGGGCAATGCACGGTATCAAATAGGCTAGCAATGATGGAAGGGTAAGAGTGCATATAATCCATGGACTCGCATTAGTAATAAAGAACTCATATACTTATTGCAAAAGTTTTATTAGCCCTCGAAGCAAAGTACTACTACGCATGCTCCTAGGGGGGAGGTTGGTAGGAGTTAACCATCGCGCGCCCCCGACCTCCACACATAAGGAAGGCAATCAAAAGAGCACCCCATGCAATAAATTTGTTACACAACTTTTACCATACGTGCATGCTACGGGACTTGCCAACTTCAACACAAGTATTCCTCATTTTCATAATTACCCAACTAGCATGACTCTAATATTACCACCTTTATATCTCAAAACAATTATCAAGCATCAAATTGATCATAGCATCCAATTCATGATAGTTTTTATTATACCCAACTTGGATGCCCATCATTCTAGGACCAATTTTATAACCATAGAAAATACCATGCTATTCTAAAAGACTCTCAAAATAATATAAGTAAA
>NW_021247800.1:0-683 GCF_002162155.2 Triticum dicoccoides | reverse complement strand
TAAGACAACGCGTTTCAAACTGCTGTGTGCTACGGTAGTTGAACCCATTTCCTCTGCATGACCTGTCATTGCCACAGTAACTAGATGAAACCCACTAGCATGTGTAGGAGTTGATTGAGCCATATGTATGTGTTGTTCCTACCTTGCTATGCCTGCTATGCTTAGAGTCGTGTCAGGTCTGGTTCATCTGGGTGATGGGCTAGAGTGAAATGATTATGTCGGTAATGAGAGTGGTGTGGTGAACACGATTTGGTAAAGGTATCGATGAGAGGCCATGTAGGAGTACATGGTGGGTTGTTTCATTGAAGCCGACCTTAAGCACTGAGATCTGTATGTGTGATTTAAGAATCAGCTACTACCATGCATTGGGCCCGAAACCAATGGACCCTCTCGGCTTCTTATTCACCCTAGTTCTCCGTCCAGGAGTTGCAAGTAGTTTCTGGTGTTTGTAGTCTACTGGAGGCTGTGGACAGCGCTGACCGTAGGGGTGGGCTGTGATGCGGTAGGTACGTGGCCGGGTGTACCGAATACCCGTTAGGTATCTCGGGAACCCTGTTCACATCGTTTGGGGCCGTATGGGAAACCTCGGCCGGACTCCCTGCGGATGGAACCTGAATAGGCGATAAACCTGGACTGGAGGCTTAGGTGGTTAGGTAGGTCGTGGCCGACACCCACGTTGGGCT
>NW_021247799.1:0-951 GCF_002162155.2 Triticum dicoccoides | reverse complement strand
AAAAAAAACAAGGAAAAAAAAAGAAGCGTGACTTCTCAGCTTGCAACGATTTAAAGAAGAATAATAGCTACAAACGTGAAGAGGTTGTATTGGTTGTTGCGTACCCCTGCCACTTTTTTGAAGCTTAGTGAAAAAGAAAAAAAGATGTTAGTGGGCAGGCGCAGTTTGGATGCGGAGGTTGCGCCCGATGGGGAAAATGACGACAAAAACATACACAACCCTAAGGGTATGAATCGTGATTATTATATCCAACAGTTCTAGACTTAGATGTGAGATAACTAAAATAGCAATTCTGTATATAAATTGTAAAGACATCGTCATCGTCAGCATATAGAGAGATTTAACTACATGCAGAGACCTCTTTTGTAGACAGACTTGCATGGCAACTAGAAACGCATACAAGTTAGTATTATGTGTATAATTCCTCCACAAGCTAGCAAATACGTATTATCAGGACTGTGATTTTCCATGAGCATTACCGAAAACTTTTCTCAGCTATGTTAGCACAGTGCCAATCTATACACGGTAGTATTAGAATTATTTTAATCAGCCAAGCTTGAGTCTTTTTCGATAAAGGGAATATATTAATATCAAGCGGATATCAATTACACCCGACCTCTGCAACAACATAATGTCAAGAGCTAGTCAAGACATCAAGGATGCACACAGCCATAAGAAAAAAAGAAAGAAAAAACGCCGAACGGATCAGCGAAATAGGAGGAAGTACCACCACCAGAGGCCACACCCGGACTGCAAAAAAGGTTCTCCAAGAACGACGCCTCCAAGAAGGAAACCGTGCATCAACACAGTCGTCGCCTGATCACAGATCATGGGTTTTCACCCTGAAGAAAGTCCGACTGGACTCTAGGCAATGCCTTCAACAAGGAGACGAATAGAGATCCGCCATTGCCAGGTACAACCAGTGAAGGTCAGACCATGGGTTTTCACCCC
>NW_021247798.1:0-421 GCF_002162155.2 Triticum dicoccoides | reverse complement strand
TACAGTATCATTTTTGTTCTCTTTCTTTTTCGAAGTCTGTTTCTCCAAAGGGCCCTGTAAAATTTGATAGAGAAATTCAGTACAACTGAATGTTTTATAAGCCACAATGAGATGAAGTATGATACCATTGACGGGCCATGAGTCTCTTGTTGTACACTATCATCTGTGTTCTTTTTCTTTTTTGAAGTTGCTTTCTCAAATCCGCCAACGGGTCTTTTTGATCCTTTGACGGTCTTCTCCTTGACCTTCATACCTTTTGGTTTTGCAAGCCCCTCACCATGTTTTGAAATCCTACTAGATGGGATATTCACACGTGCCACTATAATGATAAATACCAGACTTTGTTTTCCAATAGTCTAGGCAATTATTGTTAGTATAGTTTGTACCTTCTTTAGTACATGAGTTATCCAAATCTGGATCA
>NW_021247797.1:0-828 GCF_002162155.2 Triticum dicoccoides | reverse complement strand
CACCGCCGGCCGTACCTGGAGTCCAATTGACTTCTCTGACGGACGTGTCCTCATGGCCGGCATCCTGGTCAGAAATTTTGTTGGTAGACGCATTCATGGGCTTCACGGTGTGCGACCCAGTGCACCGTCGCTATATCATGCTGCCGGCCATCCCCGTTGACCTGAACGCGCTGGTCCATAAACGGGAACTCCTCGAAGTGGAGACTTTCCTTGCTCCCGGTGAGGACAAGAAGGACCCCTTGTCATTCAGGGTGATATGCTTGGCGCAATGCAGAATGAATCTGTTGCTTCTGGTCTTCTCCTCACTGAATGGACAATGGCATGTTCTTACTTATGACCAATGGGGTACGTCGGCCACACTTGCTTCATTTGTGAAGTCTGATCCTGGGCTGTCAAGTCGTCAATTCATCCGTGGATGCTTCTATTGGCATTTGCAATTGCAGAACAAATTACTTGTGCTTGACTTGCGCGCAATGGAGTTTTCTACTGTCAACCTCCAATCTGAGTCACTAGGGAGTAAAAGATTTGTCCTTGTCGAGGCAGAAAAAGGAATGCTCGGGATGCTCACTACAGGTAACGGCTATGATAAGGACGTCAAAGATCGCCGAATTTGGCTCGCGTATTCCATTCTGACAAATAACCAATGGCATGTGGAGAAGGTCATCCCTTTACCGGTAAAGGATGTGCATCTAGTTGGTGCAGCCGGGGGATTCCTGCTCATGTACACGGTGTACTTAAAATCTTCACGAGACAAGCTGGAGTTTCGATACTTTTCGGTGGACCTTAAGACTTTCCAGGTCGAGTTGTTCGCTGCACTTTGTAAGCACT
>NW_021247796.1:0-1019 GCF_002162155.2 Triticum dicoccoides | reverse complement strand
GGTGAAGACGGGGACGAGACGTGACAGACCGCTAAACCTAGACAAATATTGAGGAAAACGGAGCTTGGAGAGGAGAAAGCTTAAGTAGTGTGGCTCGAGCATTCCATCGAACACCTCGTGTGCATAGGAGGTGAGCTAGAGCACCACAAAGCTCTCCCCTCGCCGGCCAGGAAAAACAGAGCAGTGGGAGTGATCTGCTCGCGGGCGAGGGGTATATATAGGCAACTCATTGGTCCCGGTTCGTCCCATGAACCGGGACTAAAGGGCAGCCTTTGGTCTCGGTTCATGCCACCAACCAGGACCAATGGTGGTGGGCCAGGAGCGAGGCCCATTGGTCCCGGTTCGTCCCACCAACCGGGACCAAAAGGTCCAGACGAACCGGGACCAATGGCCCACATAGCCCGGCCGGCCCCCGAGGCTCACGAACCGGGTCAAATGCTCCCATTGGTCCTGGTTCTGGATTGAACCGGGACTAATGGGCTGACCTGGCCTGGACCATTGCCCCCTTTTCTACTTGTGGTCATGTACTCTATACTACTAAGTTCTATAGATATTTAATGATACTATGAATAAGAATGCATATAAGCGCACCGTGATACTTTGTATTTTCTCAACCCTTGGTGAAACCCATTATGAATAGATATTATTTGAATATAAGAAGCAGAACTAAGTTATATGTGTTTTTTTGTCAAAATATGGTTTTGGGTTGGCACAAGAAAAATGTAATTGTGATGACAAAGATTACAAAACTATATGAAAATTATGTATACTACTGTACAGGTGCATGATATGTTTTGTGTTTTCCTACTATATACAAACATTATTACAATGTATAATATA
The DNA here is from genome assembly GCF_002162155.2 of Triticum dicoccoides. NCBI lineage: Eukaryota > Viridiplantae > Streptophyta > Magnoliopsida > Poales > Poaceae > Triticum > Triticum dicoccoides. The sequence continues at coordinate 179 of NW_021247796.1, read as the reverse complement.
AGTATGTATAGCAATGCACATCATTTAGTTTCAAGTTGAGCTATGACAAAAGTATAAAAGTTAAGTATAAACAACCCAACATCTCATCATGGCTGGACAAACTAGCGGCCGTCCGGTCTGTGTGGTGGCCCAGCTGTCTGTCATACACTCGCGAGCCAAACCCCTCCCCTCCAATCCCC
>NW_021247795.1:0-890 GCF_002162155.2 Triticum dicoccoides | reverse complement strand
AATTCTGAAACTTTATGCGACTCAATGATTTTCACGAGAGAAGATAAAATGACTTCTTCAAATTATATGAAATATGAGTTGGGAGTTTCAAAGAATTAAATTCAAAGCCCCTTTGAATTTATTTTCAATTTGGAATAGATCATCATGCATATTTTATTTTCTTGCATTTTGGTCGATCCTAGAAATTTCACGCAACTCAAGGACCCTTGGAGAGAGTTGGAGATTTCGTTATTTTCATATTTGAGAGTTTTCTCGAATTGAAAAGAGGGTCATTTGATTTATTTATTTTGTCTTCAATAATTTTTCCGTTATCAAAAAAATATAAGAGAGGGAATAATATGACTTTCCCAAATTTAGGAAAATGAAGATTTAATAAATAGATCAAATTTTGTTTGCCGGAGTTTTATTTGCATTTTATTCGGATAGGGAAAATTATGCGTTTTCAAAATTTGCTTTTTAGGTCCGGAGAAAAGTTCATTTTGTTCGGCTCATTTTTAGGAGTCGGGGAAAATTTACTTTATTAATTTTGGAGTTCGTTTAGATTTTCTTTTATTTATTTTTCTGCGCGCGAGACCGTTTAAAAAAAAAATCCGCAGCGCATTGGGCCAAAGGCCCAAGCCGCCAAGCCACCGAGCCAGCCAGGCCAGAGGCCATCGCGCACCACGCCCAGGGAGGAGCCGCACCAGGCGCAAGGCGCCAGGGAGCCGCCATCCTTTGTGGATTCCTAGTAGGATTCATCTACTTCCGTATCTATTTCTAGATCTTTTCCTTTTGTTTTCTAATCCTAGTCTATTTCTTGTCCCCTACCCCAAGCAAAACCCTCCCCTCCCCAATATAAATACCCAAGCACCCCCCCCCCCTCTAAACACATCAAACCAACACCTCTCCTC
>NW_021247794.1:0-1988 GCF_002162155.2 Triticum dicoccoides | reverse complement strand
TATGACTGAGGCATAGGGAATGACTTTTCATTCTCTTTCTATTTTCTGCTGTGGTCGGGTTTTGAGTCTTTACTCAACTTCACACCTTGCAACACAGGCAAGAACTCCTTCTTTGACCATTCCATTTTGAATTACTTCAAAATCTTTGTCACGGTATGTACTCATTGAAAAATCTTATCAAGCGTCTTGATCTATCTCTATAGATCTTGATGCTCAATGTGTAAGTAGCTTCATCGAGGTCTTTCTTTGAAAAACTCTTTTCAAACACTCCTTTATGCTTTCCAGAAAATTCTACATTATTTCTGATCAACAATATGTCATTCACATATACTTATCAGAAATGCTGTAGTGCTCCCACTCACTTTCTTGTAAATACAGACTTCACTGCAAGTCTGTTCAAAACCATATGCTTTGATCACTTTATCGAAGTATATATTCCAACTCCGATATGCTTGCACCAGCCCATAGATGGATCACTGGAGCTTGCACACTTTGTTAGCACCTTTAGGATTGACAAAACCTTCCTGTTGCTGTAGGAGATATGCCCTAGAGGCAATAATAAATGTTATTGATTATCTCACTGTTCATAATTAGGTTTATGTTCCATGCTATAACTGCTATGGTTCTCGAGTCTGCAAATAAAACGAGGCTCGGAGGAAGACTCATATGCACGTGTGGAATAATAAACGATAAAATGTATTCCTAGTCTGGCCTCTAAGACTAGCTCAAGTGTTGCATGATGGTTCTGTTTTCCTGATCATGGGCATGTCTATGCCAGCAACTTTGAGGGCACAATGTTAGAGGAACATTTGTGTTGAATCGACCCGAATTGATGTTATCATATGAGATACATTCGTCACAAGTTAATGCTTAATAACACAGGAAGTTTATGTTTGCATAATTCCTTCGACCATGAGAGTATCGAGTTTCTTCATGCTTGCTTCATGAACTTTGGGGTTTGTTAAACATCATCCGTAAATGGGTGGCTATTACGACGGCTTACAGGTTCATGGAAAGGTATGTTAAGTAACTTGATAGCTCAAGATTGGGATTTGCTCCTCCATCTATGGAGAGATATCTCTGGGCCCTCTCGGTGTTACGGTATCCATCATCGTCTGGCCAGACAAAGGGTGATTTGATCACGGGGATGCTGGAACACGGAACGAGAAAAGAGAACAATACCGGTAACGAGGTAAATGGCATAGTGGACAAGGAGTTGATCCACAGGGATGCCAACATGTCTCACCTCGGGTATTCATAACATATCGCGAAGCAACAGGAATAACACACGTCAACTGGAGGTTCACTCGAATATTCATTCGTGTGGGTATAGGGGTCAATATGGGTGTCCACGGCTCCGATTTTGATCATTGATCGGAAGGGGTTCCGGGTCATGTCTATACTTCACCGAACCTATAGGGTCACACACTTAAGGGTCATCTATCTGCCGAATACTAGACAGGGAGTCTGAGAGAAAGTTTTCAGAAAAAGTTTTCGGAGACAGCGAAAAAGTTTCGATAAGAGAGGTCACCGGATGAGTTTCGGTGAAACCGAAAAAGTTGTTTTGAGGTATGCCATTAAGTCAAAATGGTTTCGGCACATGGCTGATAATTCTTGGAGGGTGCCAGAATCATTCTGGAAACTTTTTGGAATTTTCAGAAATAAAAACCGGAAATGTTCCAGAGCTGCCGGAACCGGTTCAGATGCTTTTTGCAGATGAAAATCACTAAACTGGAATTGTTCCAGGACGTGTTGAAAATTATTATGGTGGGTACTGGAAATGTTCTAAGCCCACATAAATATTTTCAGTTCGAACGGACACTGAAAAATGTCGTCGTGAATAGTGAAAGTGCTTTTTGGGATATTTTATGGAAAGCCATTATTTTGGGCTTTGTCCCAAGATATTTTGGGATGACATGGATGGATAGGAAGGTGGTGGAGCCACCCAACAGGGATGCCAATTTCGTTGGTGCCAATTGCCCCCCCCC
>NW_021247793.1:0-408 GCF_002162155.2 Triticum dicoccoides | reverse complement strand
CACCTGCACAAAACAAATAAATCCTCGCAACCAACGCAAATAGGGGTTATCAATCCCTATAGGGCCACTTACGAGAGTGAGATCTGATAGATATGATAAGATAATATTTTTGGTATTTTTATGATAAAGATGCAAAGTAAAATAAAGGCAAAGTAAATAGCAAAGTAAATAACTAAGTAGTAGGAGATTGATATGATAAAGATAGACCCGGGGGGCCATAGGTTTCACTAGTGGCTTCTCTCGAGAGCATAAGTATTCTAAAGTGGGTGAACAAATTACTGTTGAGCAATTGACAGAATTGAGCATAGTTATGAGAATATCTAGGTATGATCATGTATATAGGCATCACGTCCGAGACAAGTAAACCGACTCCTGCCTGCATCTACTACTATTACTCCACTCATCGAC
>NW_021247792.1:0-1430 GCF_002162155.2 Triticum dicoccoides | reverse complement strand
CAATAACTAAAATACTACATGATACTAATATATAATACTATGCATTAGGGAGATAGTATCATACACTAATATCATGCATATGATACTAGTATATGATACTCCCCATTACAACCAGCCTAACCAATCTTCTCTCCCTTTGTTGGTTTGAATAATCATTCTATAAGCAGACTGAACTGTAACCTTCCAGACTTCTCAAAATTCCAGGACCAAAAATCATCGTTATTGTGTGTACACACTGGAATCTGTAAAATTGTTGTCTGAGTCATAAGGAAGAAAAACCTGTTCAATGAGCTCCGAGTTCCACTTAGCTTCATTAGCAACAATTGAATGCAAGGCCCTTATCTAAGAAGAAATGTCCTAGGCCCAGGAGTCCAGTCTAAGTCCAGAAAAATAAAAAGGCCCATACCATGCTTCAATAGGCCCTATGCAGCATACCAATCGACATTTCCTAGGCTCCTACTACCATTTTCTTCGACGACTCGACTCTTCTCCATGCCATTTTCTCTAGAGCAGCGCTGCCCGTTCCTTTTCCTAGTTCACGACCAATTACCAATGGAGGCCAAACCGCCAAAGGTGCGATTCAATTATCTCCCAACTAATTTTCTTTCAGTCCGCGGTGATTCTACTCACTCCCCTTCAGGTTGCCATTTGAGAGATTGCTTTTGTGCGTCTTTACCCATTGCAGTATTTATCTATTGTTCCGGTGTAGGCCTTCATAGGAAAAACAAAATTTGATGTCTGTCTTTGATAGATAAGAAACTGCTCAAGCGAAGGAAACTTTCATTCAGTATTTGGTGAGGTATCCTTGTAGTCCTGCGGATCCAATCACCAAAGAAAGAGAGAAAAAAAACATATCGATATATATTCAGGTGCTTTTGTTTCTTCCTTGACATTTTTTGATGCAACTTGGTGTTACCTCTTCTAGCAAATATTTGCGGTAACATATGTTAACATTCAAAAAATAGATGTCTGAAATGAATAATTGACAAAACTAAGCTCCAACATAAACTTATTTCTCACTGTAACACAAAATGGCTGAAGGAGTAATTCATCTTAACAAGCATATTTATTTTACAAAAGAAATATATTTGCTACTCCCTCCATTCCAAAATGTAAGAGTCTTACATTTTGAGACGGAGGGAGTATTTATTTGCAAATAAGACCTCTTGTTGTATCCTCCTAGGGGCTCCAATGTATGTGGACCGGCCCTGGTTGGCTGTGGGCAACGTCATTCGATTACATGCGATCCTGCAGGCGTGAACTGCCACGCGACGAAGTCGGTCGCTGCTAATCTCTGTAGAGAGTTGTTGGGATTTCCTTTCTCATGGTTCATCATCATCCGCACCTCCCCTAACCAAAGCTTGGAGAAGGTCAACAGGCCGGGACGCGGAGAGTTCCTGCAACAAGATATCTGCTGCAAGAAAAAAAAA
>NW_021247791.1:0-882 GCF_002162155.2 Triticum dicoccoides | reverse complement strand
GGTGCGGTGGTCTCGGGCCGCTCGAGCACACGGGGCTCGGCTAGTTCGATGAAGTGGACGGCGGCGAAGCTCCTGGACACGGCGGCACGGCGTGGGGTTGACGGAGGGCGTGGCTACGGCGTGGGGGTGGCGTCGATGGCGTCGGCCATGGCGTGGGAGAGCGAGGGAGAGGAGCTGGAGAGGAGAGGGGGTGTCTGGGAGGTTCGGGGGAGAGAGGGATGCCGATTCACGGTGTTAGCCGGGCGAGGGAGGCGGCGAGGCGGCGAGCAGGTGCGTGGCACCCATGCGGTGCTCGCCGTCAAGCACCTGCCTGCCTGCCTGGCCGGCAAGCAGCTCGCTGGCGCGGTGCTGGGCTGGGCCGGCAGGTGGGCCGGGTGCTGGGCGACAGGTAAGCCTTTTCCATTTTCTTTCTGTTTCTGGTTTTTTAATACTTCTGCAACTTTGTTGAATTAAATAAAATACTTGGGCAACTCCAAAAATCACCAAACTACTCCTGGTCCATAGTTGGATTATTTCCAACATGAAACATTTTAGTTTGGAGTTATTTGAGCATTTAAATATTTTATATAATTTTAAATGCCCAAATTCAAATATTTATGATTTAATTCAAAAACCCTAAGATGGCCTAGGAAAATGTGCATCACTTTTGGCAGAGGTTCTGAACCAAGACAAAAATGATGGGCATTTTAGAAGGGCATTTCAGGTTCATTGAAAAAGTTTTTAGTAAACCCTAATTGGTTTCAGAGGGGACTGGGGGTTCTGTCATCCCCATTTCAGGTTTCTGATGAAAGAGTAAACATGATGCAACACTCTAATGCATGGCTAGCTAGGGTGTGACAACTCACCCCCACTCAAAAGAATCTCGTCCCGAGATTTGGGTTC
>NW_021247790.1:0-1385 GCF_002162155.2 Triticum dicoccoides | reverse complement strand
CGCCTCCTCCTCCTCCCCTCTGCCTCGCCCCGCCGCCTCCTCGCCGCACGACGGTCTCGCCTCGCCAGCAACCCCGCCGGTCTTCCCTAGATAAACTCTGCCGCTGCCATCCCCATGTCCTAGCGCAGATCTAGACGGGAGCTAGAGGGGCATGCTGGACACGATGCGGGAGCGGGCATATCATAGAGGACCGAGATCCAGTGCATCTACGTGCCCGCTGTCATTGTTGTCCCCCGTGCTTGGCTCCCACACTCGCTCCGGGTAGGCGCTCGCAGCTCGCCTACTGCTCGGCTGCTCTAGGTACTTGACGGACTCAGGTAGTCGCAATTGAATGCCAGCTTCTTAATCAGTACTCATAGTTTTTGTGTACCTATCATTTGTCAATTGAAGTTGGAATGAGATTCTAGTCTTATTTTACTAAATTGTGAGATTCAGGATCTGGTTGATATTTCGAGGGTTTTTACCATTTAGGTTTCTGGTAACGCACATCAGGAATGCACACTTAAATTTATTTTAAGAGTGTACTATCATTTGTTGTGTTTTAACATATCTTGCCATTACTCTGTAGTTAAAGCACAACGTCAGGCTGCAGCAGAAGCTTGAGGAATGCAGGGGCTAATGATAGTACTCATCAACCAAAATTACCGGCGTTGCCAACCATGCTTTGAACTTTCGGAGATCAAGCTGTACGGTTGTACAATGAAGATTTTTGGTAACTACCTCAACTCTCATGAGATGATTAGCTTAGAAAATCGAGATATTTTCTCATGAATTTCAGCTCTTCTGATGAGGCACATAGTTTTGTACTTGGGGTGCTCAGAAATAATAGGATGTTTTCTTTTTTATACATCTCGTGGCTTATCCTTGTGTCAGAACAGAAAGGAAAAAAGAATACTTGGTCTTTACATGGAAAGGACGCTCCTGTGGTTATTGTGATATCAAATTTTGCATAATTTCTTCTAATGTTTTATTTACTCTTTTACTGGCTTCCCTGTCTTTATTTGTGGTGCTTAGTTGCTCAACCTGGCATGCTCTGTTACCCAAGATGCAGTTTAAGGATTCAAGTGGCGATTGCAACCCAAAATGTTGCAAAGAATCTGCTACCAGAGGCTTCATTATGCACATCTTTTCTTTTTACAAAATGAAGTCTGATCTGCTGTCATCACATCAACACGTATGCCTACATCACCAATGTTTGTACAGCGACATTTATTCACAGACAAATGAAGATATTCTAAGGTTAGAATTCAACACCTGGTTTGTATCGTAGTTGGGTGACAGCAGATTGCACAGTGGCCTCTCGGCAGTGTGAAAATCCAGCAGAAGAAATCACCTGATCATATATTTGATTATACTTCTGATTGCTCAATCATATATAAAGAACA
>NW_021247789.1:0-1122 GCF_002162155.2 Triticum dicoccoides | reverse complement strand
TGGTTTGATTTACTAGCTACGTCCAAGGAGGGCACTGGATTGATTTCATGAGGCTTACTAGCTACGTCCCAAGCAGGCAAATCCAATATGTTGATCGATTTGATTGTTCCGGCTGGAAAGTAACACATCTGGAGGTCAGGAGGTGCGTCGTTCACACTAGATCATACCCGGAGTTCTACAATTAGGCATGATTACAACTGGGAAGCTACCCTTCCTTGATAACTATTTTAGTATCTGTTTTTATTTACTGATGATGAGAACTAAATAAATTGGCTACTATCATGTTCCTCCCTTAAAAAAAAGATTCTGGTAGATGTGCTTCACAATAATAATGGTAATACCTAAAGGAGTTCTTGCTGCAAGTTAGCGCATATATATATTCTTAGGTACCACGTACCTGTGTTACTGGTTTGCGTTAAGGATTTCGCTACTGTCGCCAAGGTATCTACAGAATTACAAATATGATGCAACATGATTTTGCTATTGTCGGTTACAAATATGATGCAACATAATTTTGCTAATGTCAGTTACAAATATGATGCAACATAATTTACTTAGGCTTAAGTATATGAGCACATAGTTGGAGAGCGACGAACTAAAGAAATATCACACTCTACAATTCTTGTCTAACTGAACCAAGTTCAGTTTTGAGTATAGAGAAATGTAATAGAGCAATCATTTCAAAGCTGCATCTAATTTAAGAAAGTGATGAGATGAATGTAGGGCTTTCTTTTTTATTTATACCTTCTCTTCTTTATCTTTAGTTTTATCTACTTATCAATAGTATCTACCGGCTCGTACTCGAATTTGATCGCCTTCCATACTTCACAAGCTGCGGCTAGTTCAGGACTCCATTTGCAAGCTGCTCGGATAATTTCATTATGCTTATCGAATGTAAATGGACACAATATTCAGCCCTTACAACAGGAGTATAGAAGCCTAGACCATACTTATTCAATGATATGGTACGTGCAACAGAGGAACTTGATGCAACAGACCACCCTCCATTTACAAACCTTTCGATGCAGCATTAGAAATTGTGCCATATGTAATGGCAATGCATTTCTTTAATAATAATAATAATAATAATAATAATAATAATAATAATAATAATAATAATAA
>NW_021247788.1:0-804 GCF_002162155.2 Triticum dicoccoides | reverse complement strand
TGATGACAAATAGATGATGATGATGAATATCTGACGAATAGATGATGATGATTATAATGTTTTTTTCCTACATGATGCAAAAATAAATGAATACATGTTTAAATGTTTTAAACATGCTCTATGAGTTGTGATGTTCTAAATTTTTTGTCGTGATGGATTTTGCAGGCTTTGTGGTGTCGCATTTCATTGGAGTGACCATTGTACGACGCTTGTCCCCCTGAGCATCCCTCTGCTGTTCGACTACTTCCTCTACAGCCGAGGTGAGCTACAAGTCCATCTCCTCCATTTTTTTCCATGTCACTAGATTAAATTTTCACATCAAGTCGCGTAACCTAGGTCTCCCGTCCGAAAGGGTTGCATCGATAAATATGCATTCAATTGCATATTTATCACCACAGCTCTTTCCGATTGTCCAGCGTTTTCCATGGATAGCCCGAGGATGTGTAGATTGGGTATGTTCTCCATGTTCTACCCCGTTCCGAGACAGGATTTCGGCCGCGCCTCCCCGTTGTTCTCTGGAGCACATTCTCTCGGCTATTTGCCGAGACATGTATCTGGAGAACAGCGGGGAGGTGCTGCCGAAATTTTGTCTTGGAACAGGGTAGAATGGAGAACGTACTCAATCTACACATCCTCGGGTGGGATTAGGACCCATCTTTACCTATTAGAGATGTAGGTGGATTAAACGTGGTAGAAACTGAAAATTTGATGTGATTAATTTAAGTGAATCCTTAATTATGTTGTGTGGGTTGCAAAAAAGCAGAGGATGTCAGATAATCAGTGGATGTACATTGGTTTTATCCG
>NW_021247787.1:0-1269 GCF_002162155.2 Triticum dicoccoides | reverse complement strand
TATATCATCATTCCGCTGGTCCTTCCTTGTGTGGCCACACATCCATCTCAACATGCGCATCTTCGTCACACCTAACTGTTGAACATGTCATCTTTTAGTCGACCAACACTCAGCGCCTTACAACATTGCGGGTCGAACCGCCGTCCTATAGAACTTGCCAAAAGCAGAGGATACCAAAAGCTTGGCGTCACTTCATCCATCCAGCATTGATTCGATGGTTCACATCTTCATCGATATCATCATCCTTTTGCAGCATTGATCCCAAATATAGAAAGGTGTCCCTCCGAGGCGCCATCTGTCATCAAGGCTAACCTCCTCCTCCTCGTTGTGCCTGATAAAAATAGAAACCTCATTTTGTAATACGAAACTAGCATGTGAATAAGGTTAAATTTTTCTTTTCGCAAAGAGCATCATTTCAAAATTTTAGTAAAGAAAGAAAGACTCATTTTTACAATATTGGACTGCAAATTTGATTTAGCGTCTCAGCATAGCATAATTCATACCCTGGTTGTGAACTGAGCTGAGTGTAGTGTAGCCCTTAGTGTAGTAAATAAATAAAAATGCAAAATTGCAGTACTGCCTTTTAAGGTAATATATTTTGAAGGATGGTATACCTAGAGCCAGGGCTTTGCCTCCTCCTCCAAGAAAGAAAGTTAGGTTTCGTGCCTCTCGCTGGCACCGGCGCAGGTCCGCCTCATCTCCGGTGGCCCTTGGGTCATGGAGGCGCGGTGGATCCTAGCAAGGGCCGGCGGGAGGGCTCCGCTTTTAGTCGTTTTTTCAATCTTGTTAGGGTTTGTGTCCTACTCAGGAAGGCGAGACGGCGGCGGCTCCCTGAAGATGAAATAAAGGTCTCCCCGCCTAGTTCCCGTTCCAACGGTGCGTCTAGCATCGTTGGTGGGCACGTGGAGGTGTGTCTCCGGCTGATCTATCTTTGGTGGATTTGCTCGGATCTCATCGTTGTTCGTCCACGCTCGTGTGTCTTCGGTTTGGATCCTTCCGATCTATGTTATTTTTTATCGGCGGCGGTTGCTGTTCTGGGATGCTGGTCCTATGGGGCCTTAGCACGACGACTTCCCGACTGTCTACTACAACAAGTTGTGCCCGGCTCCGGCAATGGAGGGGCGATGACGGCGGCGCGCCTTCGGCTCACTTCGGTGCTTGTAGTCGTCGCTAGGTGGTCTACGGATCTGGATGTAATTTTTATTTCTGGTATCCGTTGTATTGCCATGATTGAAGATGAATAGATTGGAAGTTTTTCCACAAAAAAAA
>NW_021247786.1:0-939 GCF_002162155.2 Triticum dicoccoides | reverse complement strand
TGGCATGATTAGATGTGGTATTGTTGAGGAGAATGAAGCTATGCTTGCACGTTTTCTGGGTGGATTAAATAGAGAGATTCAGACCATTCTAGACTATAAGGAGTATACTAATATCACTCGTTTATTCCATCTTGCTTGTAAAGCTGAACGTGAAGTGCAGGATCGACAAGCATTGGGGCGAACTAACTTTTCTGCAGGCCGACCTTCATCATGGACACCACGTGCATCTTCTCCTTCAACTGCACCAGCACCTCCATCCGGTGCCACCTCCAGCCGTGATACAAGAAAACAGGCACAACCACCATTATCTTCCAAGAGCGCACCTGCGGGTCCTGCACAGCGTTCTTCTTCTTCCATGGCATCAACAGGGCACACAAGTGATATTATTTGTCGTCGTTGTAAGGGAGGAGGTCATTATGCGAGGGAATGCAAATCTCCGCGTGTGATGATTGCTACCGTGGATGGTGGATATGAGTCCGCTAGTGACTATGATGAGGAGACATTGGCTCTTATTACACGTGAAGAACATGGTGGAGATGATTCTGGTCATGAGACGCAATACATGGCTCCTGAAGACGCTGACAGGTATGAATGTTTAGTTGCTCAACGTGTTTTGAGTGTGCAGGTCACACAAGCTGAGCAAAATCAGAGGCACAATTTGTTCCATACCAAGGGAGTTGTGAAGGAACGTTCTGTGCGCGTCATAATAGACGGAGGGAGCTGCAACAACTTGGCTAGCATGGAGATGGTGGAGAAGCTTTCTCTCACCACAAGACCACATCCACATCCTTACTACATCCAATGGTTCAACAACAGCGGCAAGGTTAAGGTAACACGTACTGTTCGTGTGCATTTTAGTATCTCTACATATGCTGATTATGTTGATTGTGATGTGGTACCTATGCAAGCATGTTCCTTATTACTTGGTAGACCATGGCA
>NW_021247785.1:0-1255 GCF_002162155.2 Triticum dicoccoides | reverse complement strand
TGCGTAGGAAATTTTTTGAAATTACTACGTTCTCCAACCGTGGCATCCGAGCCTGGTTTTATGCGTAGATGTCATATGCACGAGTAGAACACAAGTGAGTTGTGGGCGATACAAGTCATATTGCTTACCAGCATGTCATACTTTGGCTCAGCGGTATTGTGAGATGAAGCGGCCCGGACCGACATTACGCGTATGCTTACGCGAGACTGGTTTCACCGTTACGAGCACTCGTGCTTAAAGGTGACTGGCGGGTGTCTGTCTCTCTCACTTTAGCTGAACTGAGTGTGGCTACGCCCGGTCCTTGCGAAGGTTAAAACAGCATTAACTTGACGAACTATCTTTGTGGTTTTGATGCGTAGGTAAGAACGGTTCTTGCTAAGCCCGTAGCAGCCACGTAAAATTTGCAACAACAAAGTAGAGGACGTCTAACTTGTTTTTGCAGGGCATGTTGTGATGTGATATGGTCAAGACGTGATGCTATATTTTATTGTATGAGATGATCATGTTTTGTAACCGAAGTTATCGGCAACTGGCAGGAGCCATATGTTTGTCGCTTTATTGTATGAAATGCAAACGCCCTGTAATTGCTTTACTTTATCACTAAGCGGTAGCGATAGTTGTAGAAGCAATAGATGGCGTAACGACAACGATGCTACGAGGGAGATCAAGGTGTCGCGCCGGTGACGATGGTGATCACGACGGTGCTTCAAAGATGGAGATCACAAGCACAAGATGATGATGGCCATATCATATCACTTATATTGATTGCATGTGATGTTTATCCTTTATGCATATTATCTTGCTTTGATTGACGGTAGCATTTTAAGATGATCTCTCACTAAATTATCAAGAAGTGTTCTCCCTGAGTATGCACTGTTGTGAAAGTTCTTCGTACTGAGACACCACGTGATGATCGGGTGTGATAGGCTCTACGTTCAAATACAACAGGTGCAAAACAGTTGCACACGTGGAATACTCAGGTTAAACTTGACGAGCCTAGCATATAACAGATATGGCCTCGGAACACGGAGACCGAAAGGTCGAGCGTGAATCATATAGTAGATATGATCAACATATTGATGTTCACCGTTGAAACTACTCCATCTCACGTGACGATCGGACATGGTGTAGTTGATATGGATCACGTAATCACTTAGAAGATTAGAGGGATGTCTATCTAAGTGGGAGTTCTTAAGTAATATGATTAATTGAACTTAAATTTATCATGAATTTAGTACCTGATAGTATTTTGCTT
>NW_021247784.1:0-700 GCF_002162155.2 Triticum dicoccoides | reverse complement strand
GGCGATTACACGGTAGTAGACGTTCTGCGCTAACGATGCGGCGTCAATATTACTAAATACTCGGAGCGCGATAAATTTATGAATTTTTTTGCACGATGTGGGCACATGTGCTATAGGAACGATGGTATTTTTTCATAATTTTTGGTGATGGAGAAGTATCCGAAAAATTCCCTCTACGCGGATTGCCCTTCGCGCATCTATGGCTGTGGCCGGCGGCCTCCGGGGGCTAGCATGCCGCCAAATCTTGCGCCGGCGGCCTCTCATAAGTATGGAAGTGTTGTCGCGGTTGCAAACGCCCGACACGCGTGTCTGGGGTGTGCCCCCCTCACGAACGGCGCTGCCGCCGGCACCTGGAGGGGGGAAACGGACGCGTGGGGTCTACACGGAGGGGATCTTGCTGTGGGTCTTCCCCGGATGTTGCTCCAATGTGTTCCTATGGGCTGACCTAACACAACCGGGTGGGGAGGTCCATTGGTCAAAGCCCGTCCGTGCAAAGTCAAAGGGGTAGATCCCGTGGTCAAACGCTATAGGGTTAGGCGAGACGGGGGCACTGGGGGGTAGCAATGCCACCGGAGCGTCGCACTGGGCCCTCATACATGCGGGGTGGTGTGGTGGCATGTCCGAAGAGGCGGGACGCGTCTCCGGGGCGTGGCCCCCCTCACGGACGGCGATGACACGGTAGTAGACGTTCTGCGGTAAC
>NW_021247783.1:0-1355 GCF_002162155.2 Triticum dicoccoides | reverse complement strand
CGCACGCCAACTAAATTACCAGGTACTTTCGTTTCTTGGTAATGATTCTAATGTTCATGAGAATATGATGCTGCCTAAATTGGATACATTTGTTTTGCTTACAAATGAAGGGCCTAGCTTGGAGAAGGATGAACATTGGAGCAAGAACAAGCATGGAGATGATGGCATGCGCAAGGGGAACAAGAACGGAGTTACAAGTGATGATTTCAGGACTTTGAAGCCACCATAATGGGTGCATGAAGCCTTGGACGAAATATACAAGATGCCACTTTATAAATTTCGTCCCGAGGCTATTTTAGGTGCTGCGTCACCTTATTATTGGGCCAGGCCCATGTAATTTCGAAATACATAAGTATAGGCTATTTTTAGAGTCCGTATGTGTGGGGAAACAAGAGATAGGGTTGATTTTGGACCCCTCCACCAAGGGCCACGAAATTCCCCCCCTCTTCCTCCATATATACAGCCCTTAGGGCATCGTTTAGACTTTGGGATTTGTTTAGTTAAAAGTTAGCCATTGCAACTTCGTGTACTTCGTTTGTGTCCAACGACCAGACCAAGACCGCTTACGGATCCCCACCTTTATCAATACTTCATCTATATTCGCAATATTCAGATTGCTTTATCATATTCTTGCTTGTTCTTCGATTGCTTGCAGGAATAGACCTTTGTGGTCAGGTTGATTTGCTTCGGCGTGGTCAATAACCTCTCGGAGTTGGTTTAGCGATTGCTAAGGCGCAACTCGTGCACGTTTGTAGTCGGATCGTCAAAGTCATCTTCACCAAATCGATAGTTATCATCTCATCGAAAGATCGGGACACCCCGCCTCTATCAAGTGGTATCAGATTTCCAGGTTGCTCGGTGAGATTTTACAGTTTTTCGTAGTTTAGATCGAGTCTGTTCTTCAAACCTACAGTCCACGAAAAAGCCACAAAAAAAATTAGGGTTAGTTCATCATATCCGAACCAATCTAAGCCTTTGCATAATCTTTTTAGGGTTTTGCTTTGTTGAATTTGCGGTTGCATCGTCGTGTCTAGTTGCTGGTCTTAGAGTCTAGTCTTTTAGAGTTTCGAGTTCTGGTCATAAGTTGTCACGCCGCCGCCGCACCATCATCATCGCCCCTGCCATCTACCACCACCGCTTATCCGCCACCGCTCCGAATCCGTATCCATATACCACCACCAATCCGTGTCCATATACCACCACCGATCCATATCCATATACTACCACCGCTACCACCACCGCTGCCATATACCACCACCATATATCCACCACCAATCCGAGTTCCTTGCATATTAGGTTTGTTTTTGAGATCCATCTAGATTCCGATTCGTGTTTCCTTGCCGGAGTAGGTTTCG
>NW_021247782.1:0-418 GCF_002162155.2 Triticum dicoccoides | reverse complement strand
ATTGCAAAAGGCCAGATCCCAGATATAAGATGAACTTATACCAAAGGAATAATTAATTTAAGAGAAGCTTTGATGATAAGATCTACATCGTGTCCATGGGCATGAACGCAAGGTTCAAGGTCGACTCCCACTTCGTCAATGTATAACCTCCCATTCACTTCTCGCTTTGATAAAGGCATTAGTGTTGAAAGTTTTACCTGGTGAAATACCAGATGAGTATGGCTCGTGAAAACTTCCGAGTTCACACATATCAAGGAAGGCATAGGTTCAACCCATCAAGGCATCTTGGGAACGTATACCATCAACTTCAGGGGTAAATAACTCAAGCTCGGAAGTAAAGCATGGTTGACAAGGCAGAGGATACAATTTACCAAAGGCATTATGTATTAGAGAATGAACTCACAAGGTGATTAATTAT
>NW_021247781.1:0-1251 GCF_002162155.2 Triticum dicoccoides | reverse complement strand
CCAGCAGTCGTGGAACACCAGCCGGATGAGGGCGGCGCCGACGCCAGGGTTGCTCTTGATGGCATTCTCTACTTCTGTCCTCACGGTGCCCTCCACGTCCACATCGGCGGCCGTTGTGCCTCCGGCAGAACAGGCCAGCAACAGGCACAGAGACAACAAGGCGGCGCCGGTATTAACCTTGGCCATCTTAATTTGATGCCTCTGCTAGCTAGTTTGCTAAGATAAACTGCTGCTGTGGTCTGTGTGCTTAGGTAGCTTAAGGTGGAGGGGTATATATAGGATCACAGCGCACCAACGATCATGGATAATATATCTCCTATGCTTAGCTTGCATCCATGTGCAACGGTTACGTTAGCAGCCGCTGCCATGTTGGAGGAAACTAACTGAGTCGAATATATATCTGCGTTGCCTATTAGAGTACTACTATGTGATATTTATACAACTGGAGGAGGCATTGGGCTAGTTAGGTATCACAACTTGTCTGACTCTGACATATCCAAACTTAGTTTAGGTCATCATACATACACAGACGATTTTATTATTTAAAAGGTTTACAACACTTTTTTGTTGGCTACAAAACCATATATTTTTTGGTCTCCGTAAAATTAGGAATTTATTTATCAATGAAAAAGCGTGTACGATGGTTATATCTCAACGACCCCACACAAAATAAATCAATACATTTCCTAAGCTTCCAGGAATTGAGAGCTGCTGGTGCATCGGGGCTTTAGCCGAAGCTCATGGACCC
Organism: Triticum dicoccoides; assembly: GCF_002162155.2. Lineage (NCBI taxonomy): Eukaryota > Viridiplantae > Streptophyta > Magnoliopsida > Poales > Poaceae > Triticum > Triticum dicoccoides. The sequence continues at coordinate 503 of NW_021247781.1, read as the reverse complement.
CATCTACAGGTTTAAGGTACGAGTGCTTTGGTGCAATTGTTTGAGTCGGTTTCTTCTTGTAATACGACATGTGTGCAAGCGACGAAGAGTCACATCACCCGTGCCCTCAACCCCTCCTTCTGGCTTGGAGCCCCTCTCTCGCCAAATGTGGCCCTCGATCAGCAACAATGGCCTTTGTCAAGGTATGTATGCTTATCTATTTTTAACCCTGTTCAGTGTGTTATAATCTTTTATTGTTTTATTTGTTCAGTGTGTTATAATTTTTTATTAATACGCTAAAAGACAATCCATCTTCATGACCCGCGCATGTGATCTGTTCCAGACTAGAATCTCTGGCATCAATTTGCTCTGACTTTAATTATCAGCTTGTTGCTACCAGCTTATAGTGCCAGCCAATAGTTTGCACTTATATGCTATTACCGTCGGTCATTCCATGTCAACTGATGTTTAAGTTTTATCAACTGCCATCTTCAATGATGTTTAACCCCTGTTATTTTTATCAA
>NW_021247780.1:0-393 GCF_002162155.2 Triticum dicoccoides | reverse complement strand
TGCAAGTTTTACGTGGCTGAAGTAGGGTTCTAGCAAGAACGTTTTCTTACCTACGTGAAAGCCACAACGTGATTTGTTAACTTCTATTTACCCTTCATAAGGACCCTTTTCATCGAATCCGCTCCAACTAAAGTAGGAGAGACAGACACCCGCCAGCCACCTTATGCAACTAGTGCATGTTAGTCCGTGGAACCGGTCTCACGTAAGCATACGTGTAAGGTTGGTCTGGGCCGCTTCATCCCACAATACCGTTGAAGCAAGATAAGACTAGTAGCGGCAATAAAGTTGACAACATCTACGCCCACAACAAATTGTGTTCTACTCACGCAAGAAGAACTACGCATAGACCTAGCTCATGATGCCACTGTTGGGGAACGTTGCAGAAAACAAAAA
>NW_021247779.1:0-392 GCF_002162155.2 Triticum dicoccoides | reverse complement strand
AACCAGAACCAAGGCAAGTTACATGTTGATCATCCTTTACCTATTGTTTTCTATGCATGTAGTATATATATCACACTTTAAATTTATGCATGTATAGGAATACCATATTATTTTGTCTATGTTGTTGAGCTATCTTCCCGTCTTTTGCAAATCGTGGTAGTTGTAGTTTGCTATGCTTTGTAGACGGGGGTGGTTCGTGTATACATGGAGTTTATGTGAGGATTACATGTTTAACTAAATTGAGTAGTAATTAAGGATTTAATTCACCTCTGGGCGGAAGTGGTATTGCTTGGTGTTGAGGGAAGGCATCATGGGGTCTTGCACCTTTTCTAAGGCCATGCGCCCATGAGAGTGCACCCTAAGTGGAATGCCGCCCAGGTTCAAAAAGATCA
>NW_021247778.1:0-1975 GCF_002162155.2 Triticum dicoccoides | reverse complement strand
TCCGGATAATACAGTTATAGCATGAATAAAAGACAATTATCATGAACAAGGAAATATAATAATAATACTTTTATTATTGCCTCTAGGGCATATTTCCAACAGTCTCCCACTTGCACTAGAGTCAATAATCTAGTTCACATCGCCATGTGATTAACACTCACAGGTCACATCGCCATGTGACTAATACCCAAGAGTTTACTAGAGTCAGTAGTCTAGTTCACATCACTATGTGATTAACACTCAATGAGTTTTATGTTTGATCATGTTGCTTGTGAGAGAGGTTTTAGTCAACGGGTCTGAACCTTTCAGATCCGTGTGTGCTTTACAAATCTCTATGTCATCTCCTAGATGCAGCTACCACGCTCTATTTGGAGCTATTCCAAACAACTATTCTACTTGGAGCTATTCTAAATTATTGCTCCATTATATGTATCCGGTCTCTCTACTCAGAGCTATCTGGATAGGTGTCAAGCTTGCATCGTCGTAACCTTTACGACGAACTCTTTTACCACCTCCATAATTGAGAAAATTCCTTAGTCCACTAGTTACTAAGGATAACTTTGACCGCTGTCCTGTGAGCCATTCTTGGATCACTCTTGTACCCCTTGACTGACTCATGGCAAGGCACACTTCAGGTGCGGTACACAGCATAGCATACTGAAGAGCCTACGTCTTAAGCATAGGGGACGACCTTCGTCCTTTCTCTCTATTCTGCCGTGGTCAAGCTTTAAGTCTTAACTTCGTACCTTACAACTCAGGCAAGAACTCCTTCTTTGACTGGTCCATCTTGAACACCTTCAAGATCATGTCAAGGTATGTGCTCATTTGAAAGTATTATTAAGCATTTTGATCTATCCTTATAGATCTTGATGCTCAATGTTCAAGTAGCTTAATCCAGGCTTTCCATTGAAAAACACTTTCAAAATAACCCTATATGCTTTCCAGAAATTCTACGTCATTTCTGATCAACAATATGTCAACAACATATACTCATCAGAAATTCTATAGTGCTCCCACTCACTTCTTTGGAAATACAAGTTTCTCATAAACTTTGTACAAACCCAAAAAATTTGATCATCATCAAAGCATACATTCCAACTCCGAGATGCTCACTCCAGTCCTTAGAAGGATTGCTGGAGCTTTGCATACTTATTAGCATCTTTAGGGATTGACAAAACCTTCCGGTTGTATCACATACAACCTTTCCTCATAAAAATCGTCGAGGAAACAATGTTTTGACATCCTATCTGCAAGATTTCATAAATAATGCAGTAATCGCTAATATAATTCCAACAGACTCTTAGCATCGCTACGAGTGAGAAAATCTCATCGTAGTCAACTCCTTGAACTTGTCGGAAAACATCTTAACGACAAGTCGAGCTTTCTTAATGGTGACATTTACCATCATTGTCCGTCTTCCTTTTGAAATCCATCTGTACTCATTAGCCTTACGACCATCGAGCCGTTCTGCCAAAGTCTACACTTTGTTTTCATACATGGATCCTCTTTCGGATTTTATGGCCTCAAGCCATTTATCGGAATCCGGGCCCACCATCGCTTCTCCATAGCTCGTAGGTTCATTGTTGTCTAGCAACATGACCTTCAAGACAGGATTACGTACCACTCTGAAGTAGTACGCATCCTTGTCATCCTACGAGGTTTGGGAGTGACTTGATCCGAAGTTTCATGATCAATATCATAAGCTTCCACTTCAATTGGTGTAGGTGCCACAGGAACAACTCCCTGTGCCCTGTCACACACTAGTTGAAGAGACGGTTCAATAACCTCATCAAGTCTCCACCATCCTCCCACTCAATTCTTTCAAGAGAAACTTTTCCTCGAGAAAGGACCCGATTCTAGAAACAATCCATATTGCTTTCGGATCTGAATTAGGAGGTATACCCAACTGTTTTGGGTTTCCTATGAAGATGCATTTTATCCGCTTTGGGTTCGAGCTTATCAACCTGAAACTTTT
>NW_021247777.1:0-939 GCF_002162155.2 Triticum dicoccoides | reverse complement strand
TGCTCCAACTTCATCACAAAGCGGTTCACCATACGTGCATGCTACAAGAATCACAACCCTTAACACAAATATTTTTCATAATCACCTCAACTAGCATGACTCTAATATAACTACCTCCATATCTCAAAACAATTATCAAGTATCAAGTTGATCATAGCATCCAATTCACTTCCTATGATAGTTTTTATTATACCCAACTTGGATGCTCATCATTCTAGGACCAACTTTGTGACAATAGCAAATACCATGCTGTTCTAAAAGACTCTCAAAATAATATAAGTGAAGCATGAGAGACTAGAAATTTCTTCAAAATTAAGACACCACCTCGTGCTCTAAAAGATATAAGTGAAGCACTAGAGCAAAAACTATCAAGCTCAAAAGATATAAGTGAAGCACATAGAGTATTCTAGCAAATTCTAATCAAATAGGCTTCTCCCAAAAGGTGTGTACAGCAAGGATGATTGTGTAAACTAAAAAGCAAAGACTAATATAATACACGACGCTCCAAGCAAAACACATATCATGTGGCGAATAAAAATATAGCTCCAAGTAAAGTTGCCAATGAACGAAGACGAAAGAGGGGATGCCTTCCCGTGGCATCCCCAAGCTTAGGCTTTTGGATACTCTTGAATATGTTGGGCTGCCATGGGCATCCCTAAGCTTAGGCTCTTGCCACCCTTTATTCCATAGTCCATAAAAGCTTTACCCAAAACTTGAAAACTTCACAACACAAAACTCAACAGGAAATCTTATAAGCTCCGTTAGTGAAAGAAAACAAAACCACCACATAAGGTAGTGCAATGAACTCATTCTTTATTTATTTAGGTATTAAACCTACTGTATTCCAACTTCTTTATGGTTCATAAACTAATTTACTATCCATAGATGCATTGAAATAAGCAAACAACACACGAAAAACAGAATCTGTCAAAAAAAAAA
>NW_021247776.1:0-396 GCF_002162155.2 Triticum dicoccoides | reverse complement strand
CTTCTTCTTAATAGCATCTCCGGACACACCTGCAAGCTTAAATAATCCACAAACTTCATCCACATATATTAGGTGCTCATCAGGATGCTTTGTTCCATATCCTGCAAAAGGATTAGCTAGCAGTTTTTCTAACATACCCGAAGGAATTTGAAAGCAGACATTTTCATTTTTAAGTAGGTTCAGTAGGTTGATGAGCAACTCTTTGCTCTACTGGTCGGGGTGAAGATACCCCGAACAAGCCCCTTAGAGGATTACTTTCCATAGTAACAAGTGACAGTAAATTTCAGCACACTATATAAATTTTCCTTACCAAATTCCACCTATGAAAGGTGCTTCACTCCCCGGAAAAGGCGCTAAAAAAGAGTCTTGATGACCCACAAGTATAGGGGATCTATC
>NW_021247775.1:0-2079 GCF_002162155.2 Triticum dicoccoides | reverse complement strand
GTGTGACATATGTTTACTTGCATTGTCCTGTGTAACAGGTTGATATTTCTCTAGGAATGGTAGTAGAAAGATTGTGTGGTGCTGATATTGAACTTATAATAAAATTGAGTTCTAGAAACAATTCCCTACATTGTCTCATTAGTAATCACACCAAGAATACTTATCCTCCTATAGATCTGACTTGACTCTGTGTTTTGGTGTGCAGAAACTAGTTACCGGTAGGAAATAATATAACTAATCGGTATCTTGAGTTGCAAAGAGATCACTCAGAACGGTGCCTGATATTATGCCATAAAGAACTCACATTTTTTATTGTCCCTCAGGATATGTACGCACCTTTCTCTGCTGGATGCATGCACAATTCTGAATTAAGAACAAGTGACATGTTAATTAGCTATCGTACAAATGGTTTTCCGAGGGAAGTCGATTATGCATTAAAAAAGCACTCTATGATGCTGAATAAATTATGTCATGGACGGGAAAGCAATTTTTGAACCCGTGATTTCTCTGTACATTAGGCAATGCCGTGAAGTAATTTTTTTACAAAGAGGGGAGCCCATCAATTTCCCTACTGGATTTTCTGGTGTCCCGTTTTATAATAAGTTCTTTGCTGGAAAAAACATACAAATAATTAGTTACTCTATTTGTTCCGACGTCGTGGACTATGTCTATAGTTTAATTTAGTTTTTAAATGGAACCGAACGGCGATTTCTATTTTCTGCAGATAAAACATGGTGGCTTTAGACCAACATAAATATGTATACCTTCATTTAGGTTTCAGTTCAAAGGTCTCAATGCTCCAATTTCTCATTTTGAAACCTGAAACTGAAAGGAATTTAACAAATCAACATAGCCTTGTGGAACCTTGGTCTAGTTGCATTAAGCCAATCATAGTAAGAATGTAGCTTTGTATCCTAGCTGTGTACATCTTCTCTAAAAGTAATAATAAAGGCTACCATGTTCATTCAAGAATAAAAAATCCCATGTCAGGATAATCTTTCAGTAGAAAAGCTTGGTGCATTTCCTTTAGACACACTAAAAACCGACCACTGTTATGAACTTCAGAGATGAACACTTGATTCATAATTTGGTTTGCCATAAACTATAAACCAAAAGATTTAGACATTAAAGCAGCAGTGGGTAAGCATATGCTGGATTCTAATAGGAGAGAAGTGCTTAGGAAAGAAAAAAATCGTAGCCATATTCAGATTCTTCCATGACTGTTAAATTTGAAGGAATAACTTACTGTATCAAAGAATATAATTTCATACAGAAGATATATCATGTGGAAACAGAAATGTATGAGTATGGCAGGTGGGAACCATAGATCACAAGAAACAAACATTAGTTTAGTTGCACTCATATCATCAAGGGCATTGAGAGGTAACCTAACCTTGGAGATTGCATTTTGCTTCACCCAGTCTTTATGACTTCTCAATCAACCTTCCACAACTCTTCTGCATGTGCCGCCTGCAAACCGAGGAGAAGACAATGTTGGGTGGCCATGTGTTAGAGTGAAGGCGGATTAGGGAGAAGCATTGATATGAAGAAAGCTCGTGAAACACAAACCTGATTGCCATTGTATCTCATGAAAATATACTTCTGATGAAAACAAATATTTGACATCGTTGTACCTGCCTCTCAAACAAAATATGATATGTTCTAATGAAAACGAAAGAAGATGATATGCATACCCCACAGAGGAAAATAATCTTGATTGTAGAAAAAATAGGGGGGCAACGTATTCATCAAAATGATACAGTACGAATTAAGCCTATAAGATGAACTGAGTCTGGAACTCTGGATCCACCATTACCGAGAGATCCATCCATCCCCATGACCCGAGTCATAGACCAGTACTTCTCTCCTTCCGCTCCTCTTTTGCCTGGATCCAAGCCGCCAAAAAGGGATCTTGCCAAGGCGGCGGCGGCATTTACCCGGATGGACCCGAGTTGGGATGTCTTGCACTGTGAGTCAGGGAGTCTGTAGGAAGTGGCGGCGGCTACGGGGGCGCAACAATGCAATCCTCGTCTCCACGTCGTCACATCCACGACATCCTCAATGCATGGAGAGGCAGCC
>NW_021247774.1:0-394 GCF_002162155.2 Triticum dicoccoides | reverse complement strand
ATTCATTTGTCCATTGAACAAAATTTTGTTGTAGCTTGATGCATTATTCACGATTGGGTTATAAATGACGGGATAGATGAACTGTGTATGAACTATGAAGTAACTTAACTATCAAATGTGGAAATGTGTACAAAAGAATAGGTAAATTGTTTAACTAATTTATTAAATGAAGGCAGTAGGTACTGGATGTTACACAAATTGCATCCATTGTCATTCAATACACAAATTTCTTCACTCTAGTTTCTTGACTTCTTGCTCTGCTTAGCCAAGGTTAGGAAAATCTTTTGTAGTTTGTGGTTGCCTAGCTACATTTACAGTTTCCTAAATAATAGTTTATTTTGTTACACGCTGTCATGTGTGTTAGCAACCATGAATAGTACTTTACTAGTTTTTT
>NW_021247773.1:0-841 GCF_002162155.2 Triticum dicoccoides | reverse complement strand
ATCTCTTTGGGACCCCAAAACGGTGAGTAATAGTCCACGAAATGGGTCGGAATCAACAAAACCTGCGAGTGTTGATGACCGACACGTAAACGCACCCAGAGGTTCGTCAATCGTGGAAATCTCTCCGGGACCCCAAAACAGCGAGTAATAGTCCACGAGACGGCCAGAATTAACCAAAATTGTGAGTGTTGATGACCGACACATAAACGCACCCCCGGGGTTCGTCAATCGTGGAAATCACTTCGGGACCCCAAAACTGAGTAATAGTCCAAGAAACGGGCCAGAATCGGCCAAAACTGCGAGACTTGACGACCAACACGTAAGCACACCTTGGGGTTCGACAACAATGGAAATCGCTTTAGGACCCGAAAACGGTGAGTAGTAGTCCACGAAAAGGACAGAATCAAAGAAAACCGCGATTGTTGATGACCGGAACATAAACGCACCAGGGGTTCGTCAATCGTGGAAATCCCTCTGGGACCCGAAACAGCGAGTTATAGTCCACAAAACGGGCCAGAATCGGCCAAAACTGCGAGTGTTGATGAACGACACGTAAGTGCATCTTTGGGTTCAACAACTATGGAAATCGCTTCGGGACCCCAAAAAGGTGAGTAATAGTCCACGAAACGGGTCAGAATTGGCCAGAACTATGAGTGTTGACGACGGGCACGTAAACGCACCCCCGGGATCGTGAATCGTGGAAATCGCTCTGGGACCCCAAAACGGTGAGTAATAGTCCATGAGACGGACCAGAATTGGGCAAAATGGTGAGTGTTGATAACCGACACATAAACGCACCCCGGGGATCGCAAATCGTGTAAATCGCTCTAGGACCCCAAAA
>NW_021247772.1:0-754 GCF_002162155.2 Triticum dicoccoides | reverse complement strand
TGCGTGAGGCCGCAAATTGATATGAGGTGTTACATGCTAGATCGGTGTGACTTAGGATCGGGGTCCTGACAGCTTTGGTATCAGAGCCTTACTGCCTGTAGGATTACCAAGCCAAACTGGTCGAAGTTGAGTCTAGAAATTCTTTAGTTATATAAGGGAATTGGTTGTGGGAAGGAACATAAGGCTCTTTTTACTCCTTATACCTCATGGCCTTCTAATCTGAGTCATCCTATCTTTCCTACGGGGTTAAGGAACTAGGCTTTCTCTTCTGTCTATCAGGATCACGTGTTACTACTCCGTAGTCCCATAGGATTGGTTGATCAGAGTCATACCCCAGTTTCGGGTACTTCCGGTGTAGTCTATTTAGTACTATCTCAGAACCTTGAGTGATGATGTTGAGTATGTTACTATCCCATTTTAGCAGGATGTCTCATTCTGAGCATTTTACCGCCGTTATGCTGCCGGAATTGCCCTAGGAGTTTGAGAGATACTAATTTCCTTGTCCTACATTCTATAGTCTATAGTTGATGCTGATCCATCCTTGGTTTCGTTTCTCAGGATGTCATCAGTTAAGAGAAGTTCTGTTGCTCGTAGCCAGAGCTGCGGAGATGGTAGGGAGGAGGATCCTCCCGACCAACCTTTGTTGGCAGAGTTCATGTTAGAAATGGAGAGGAACAAGCGTGAGTCTAACCGCTTGTTGGCACATTCATGACTTCATTTAGTTGCACCCACCCACCTTTCATCATTCTATTGA
>NW_021247771.1:0-819 GCF_002162155.2 Triticum dicoccoides | reverse complement strand
GCCGGCTTAGAGATTTAGATTAGGCTTTACATGTGTTCAATGTAATTGTATGTATTTGATTGAAGTTTCACAATTGATGTATCTGATTGTGAAAGAAAAGATTTAAGGTGGGGCCGGATTTGCTGTAGATGCTCTAACTAGCTGGTAAATAAAATAAAAGCTGTGATTCGCGGATGCGAACAGTAGTAGCAATAAGTAAAGACTTAAGTCGGAAAAACAATACAATACTGTAGGTAAAGACTTTGGGGTAGTAAAGAAGAAGACTCTGAGGTAGGTGAAGTCAGTCAAGGAAAATAAAAATACACTCCCTCGGTTTCTAAATATATGTCTTTGTACTATATACGGAGCAAAGTACGGAGCAAAATGAGTGAATCTACACTCTAAAATGCGTCTACATATATTCATATGTGATTCATAATAAAATCTCTACACTTATACTCTACCATTCCTAAATATAAGTCTTTTTAAGAGATTTTTATATGGACTACATATGGATGTACATAAATCTAGTTTAGAGTGTAGAATCACTCATTTTGCTTCGTATGTAGTCTATATTGAAATATCTATAAGATCATCTATCTACATACGGATGTATATAGATATAGTTTAGAGTGTAGTCTCGTCATCGTCTCCTCCTCCTCCTCGTCCGATGAATCGGACGATCCTTCACCAGCCGCCGCAAGCTACAGCTGCACTGGCGACCGGAAGGGGAAAGGGCCGGCGCGAAAGTGGTTAATTTCAATTTAATTTCAAGTTTTAGATGTATTTTAAAGTTGTCTGTCTTTTATGTGAACTTTGGTGGTCCTTTGAACATGCTTT
>NW_021247770.1:0-1713 GCF_002162155.2 Triticum dicoccoides | reverse complement strand
AGTGGGACCCACTGGTCAGTGACACATTTTAATTAGTCATCTAATTTAACCTAATTAGTATTAATTAGGAGGGGGCCACTGTCATTGAGTAATTAATTAATTGACTAACAGTTTAGTTAGTTTAGTTATTTAATTAGTTTAATTAATCAAAATTAATTAAGTTAATTATTTCTTTAATTAATTATTTTCATTTTTATTTTCTTTCTTTTTTTAAATACGTTCTGGGCGTGGGCCCCATCTGTCATTGGGCCAGGGGCCTTAGCGGGTGTGGGGTTTACGGGCGCCGGGCGTGGGCACCCGAACGGGCGAGTCCCGAGCGGAGCCAGCCGAGGCGCTGTGGGTGGCTCGCCGGAGCGCGGCCACGGCGAGCAGACGAGGGAGGGCGCAAGGAGGAGCCGAGGCGCGTGAGAGGAACGACGGAGGCAGGGGCACAGGAGCACTCCACGAGCGGGCGCGACCACGGTGAGTGGGCGAGCGCGGGGGGCTGCAGTGGTGCTGGCGGCAGCGCCGCAGCACAGTAGCAGCTGCTGCAGCTCATGGCGGGGCACGACCAGGAGCGGCAAGTGGGGCGACGGCGTGGCCGACGCAGTCGTCGAGCAGGAGGGGGTGCGGGCCTGGACGGGCCTGGAGCGCACGGGGTACGGCGCATGGCGTGCTCGACCGCAAGGCAGAGATGGGCCGGAGGCGAGCGGACTGCATGGGCGCGAGGTGGACGAGCGCGGTGTCCGCAGACGAAAAGAAGGGGAGAGGGGAGGCCGAGGCCGAGGGCCTCACCGCCGTTTGCAGGGGCACATGGGCGTCGAGGCTCGGGGGCGACCCGTGGGGAGGAGGACGGGGACGATCGACGGAGACGGGAGGCGAGGTAGTCGAGGCAGAGGGGATCCGGGAGGGTGGCTCCGGCGACTGGACCTCCAGGCGGCGGCGATTGGTGTCGAAGGGGGCTCGGGAATGCTCCCTCGATCCAGATCGGATCGAGAGGGGGGAGAGCGGCGTGGGGAGTGGGGATGGGTGCGGTCGGGAGTTAGGGTTTCTGGGATGGGGGGATAAGGGGAGTGGGGTGGCCGGTTGGGCCAGTGGGCTGGTCCAGTTGGGCCACGGCCCAGGGAGGGGGTCTTCCATTTTTTTCTGTTAGCTTTAGGTTTTAGTTCTTTTTTTTTCTCTTTTGTATTGTTTTCTGTTTTTGTGTTTTCTTTTATTTCTCATTTTAGTAAGATACTACAGTGGCACCAAAAGAGAGTTTGCAAACTAAGCCACAGCCACAAACCACTTAGCACCGAAACAAAATAGTTTTGAAATTGTTTAACATTTTGAAAGCATATAAATAATTATTATTGTTACTTTTTTTTATTCATTTTAGAGTGTTTAAACATTTTATAAAGGTGTGCTTTCTCCACCATAATTACCTATGCAATATTTGGTTCACTCCGAACATTTTAGTTTTAATATTTGAAAACTTTTATTCTTTGGTTGATTTTGAATTTGAATTTGAATCAGTTTCGAACTAACACGTGATTAGGAACAGTAATCGAGGTGACGTGGCATCATTAGCAGAGGTTCACTGTAGCTTAATTACCCGGGCGTCACAATTCTCCTCCACTACAAGAAATCTCGTCCCGAGATTTAAGCGGTGGAGTAAGGGGCGAAGGTGTTGGTAGCGAAAAACCTAACGAGTCTTCTCGGTCTTGGCTGCCCTTTCTAAGAGGTTGATCCACT
>NW_021247769.1:0-3407 GCF_002162155.2 Triticum dicoccoides | reverse complement strand
TGGATCGTTCCGCAATATTCCTCTTGTGCGCCCATTCTCATGTTCATTTTGATAATGTTCAATATCTGACATGCATGAAAACATAAAAACAAGTGAGATTTTCTTTATAATGCAGAAGTGATTCTAATCCAATACTACCTCCCTGTAAACCCCTTTGTGCTATCTCTGCGATTCTTTTAAAAGATGCCATGCATGCTGTAATTTGTTGTGTGCATTAATATAATGTGGCCTACTACTCAAAATATGAGAGCTCCAGAAGTGATGACACTTCGCAGATGATAGCTTCAACATATAGTAAAGAAGAACAAGTCGACCTGACCTGACAGATTCAAAATATACTAAGGGAGAACAACTCGACCTGACCAGTCGACCGCAAGAGAAGAGTATCATCTTAAAGAAGAGCAGAAGAGCAAGCAAATTGAAGATATTACAAGTGTTTCAATACAATGTCGGTTGGCCACCCATGATGAACCAGAGCGCACAGAGAAATACTATTCTTTCTGGTCTCTCCATATGTGGCTCACATGCATTTCGAAACTAAAGTAGGAACATTTAGCTAACCAATTAAACATCTCTCAGTTTTACTAATATCAGCAATAATATCAAATATGAATTTGTACAGCTAAGCTTGTTTAGCTCGATGGGTGGAGCAGTGCTATTACAACACGAACCACGTAGGCTGATTGTGGTCATCATAAAATGGGGAAAACATAAGCATGATTAGTACAGTGTTGACCGTGGCAGTGGGATGGCAGATCTGAAGCTGCAAACCGCGCAAAGGGTAGTTAGCAACCGATGTTTGCTCTGAAATAACAACTAAGATTTGGTATGGAGAAGAAAGTACGGTCAACAAGTGACAAAGAAATGCAATTATGTTGTCTCTCTATATGTCGCGACATGCATTTGGAAACTCAAGTGGGACCTTTAGCTAACCAATTAAATGTGTCGGTTAACTAATATCAGTATCATATCACAATCATATTTGAACAACTAAGCTTTCGAATTTTGAGTGTTGTGTTGTTTAGCTTGAAGGGTGGAGTAATGCTAGTACGACAGAAAACACCTACGAAGATCATAGTAGAGTAGATAAAAGGGGAAAACCCTAAGCATCAAGAGAAAAATCAGGAAAGTGGAACTAGCTGGACCAGTGGGTGGCGCACATGCTTTTCGAAACAAATATAGGAACATTAGGTGACCAATTAAACGTTCTCTGTTTTAGTGATATGAGCATCATATCAGATTCGTATTTCAACACATAAGCTTTGGGTTGAGGTCTTGAGGAGCAGTGCTAGCACGACATGAAGCACCTACGATGATGGTAGTGAATATAAAGGGGGTAAACCATAAGCTTTACGAGTATACTGCCCGTTCCATGGCGGATCTGAAGGTGCAAACCGGACAAAGCTACTTCGCAACCAATGTTTGCTTTCAACTAGCCACTACGATTTGGTACGGACAAGAAAAGTACAGTAAACAAATTACGATCTATTTTCCGGGTGAGATCAATAACTTAAGCACATATGGAAGAGTACCACCTCCCTTGCGACGCCGTGTAGGCCTATGCTGATACGTTGAGGATGCTGCGGGTGCGATGGCTGTCGGCGGCGGGGAAGAAGACTTTAGACGGCAGACGGCCGGGTCGGGGGATATATCATGTTGCCGTGGACGAGGCAGTCGTAGGAGCAGCAATGGCAAGGTGGACGATGGCGCCGATGAAGCGAGAGGGGGCGATGAAAGGATCCTGGTCTAGCGCCGTGGATGAGAGACGTCCATCTCTTGCAGTGGACGACGGGGTAGGGGTAGCGGCTCCGGCAAGGTGGAGGATGGGGTGGCGGACGGAGGAGGCTGGCCGCAATGCGGAGGTTGTCGTGCCGCCGATGGTGTATGAATGGGGAAATGGAGGGGAGGGGGGCGATCTCAAACTTTGGGACGCGCTTCTCTGAAATGGGGGAAAGTTACGAACTTATCCCCCGTTTACAATTTCAGACATCACGTCGGTTGGGGATAGGAGGGTAATCTCGCATCTCCCAAATATTTGCCGGTAACTATTTCGGGCGAGGAGAGGGTGTTTTGCTGCCCACGGTTGGCGCCCATGGTATATGAACGGGGCTGACAGGTAGGGCGGTTGTGTCACGTCTGATGGAAGTTACACATCTGCCCCTATTTAAAATATTAGCCTACATCAATTTCGGACGAGGAGAGTTTGTTTTGCCGCCCACCGTGTATGAATGGGGAAATGGAGGAAGAGACACATGTCTTTCGGACGAGCTTGAATCAAATGTGTTTTCCGCCCATGTTTGGCGCCCACCGTGTCTGAATGGGCTCAGAGGCCGTCGTGTCACGTCTGACTGAAGTTACTAGTCTACCCCTATCGACAGCAGTGTAAATTCGGTCGATAAGGATGTCAAGTGTCAGGGGTAGACAGTAATTTTCATCTCGCAAACACTTGCTTCGGGCAGCCCACAAATTATAGTGGGTGTTTAGCCGCTTCGTTCAAAATTTGGGAGAATTAGCATTCACGTTTTCCCTGGGACCTGGCAAACTAAATTTAAATCCAGTTTGTATTCGATTACGAATATCCACAGATAATTATACGTTTTGTTATTTATTTCTTCAAAACCACAACAAAGATTTATTCCACCTTTATATGTGATTATGATTTAGAAATGTCGTGATCTTCGAATTCAGTAGGTTGGATACACTCTGATTCAAACAGTTATTTCATCCAATACAATGTGCTCACACGAAAAATAGTTCACCTTGTGTCAATCATACAAGTACTGAGGATTACCTCGCCTAAAAAATTCGGATCATTACAACACATGGACAACATGGAATTCCGGACAACATAGGGGGTCTTGCAACATAATCCATTCAGAGACATGACACAACATGCAAGTACGATAATCTAATGACAATTTCAACTGGTATCTAAAGAAGAACCATGATTACCTGGGGCTTCAGATAGCAGAAACAGCAGGACCTCCTCCGTCTTCAAATGCAACATTCTTACTTCCTCCAATTCTTGGGTTGCTTGCATAATGCGTGCCGCTAATTCCATAATTTCCATCCTCAAGATAAAGATTACCTCATTCATGGCAGCCACACCATCTCTTTCTGCCTCTAGTAGAGCCTCAAGCACTATAATATCTGTGCTCAGACTGCTCTCCAGCGGTGTTGCCTCTGAACTGCTACCATCTAGTAACATGGATGGCGCACTGCTTCCACAAATAGATTCTGGGGTTGTACATTGTGTCCTAGTGTGAACGGCATCCTGAAAGGTTTCCGCTGGACATAAGTAAGAGATAGTTATCGTATGATCCAGGCAGTAAGCTTACATGGTAAACGACGGACGAATTATTGCCGAGCATGGCAAACTATATTTAAATGGTTTGAAGCAGCATCAG
>NW_021247768.1:0-762 GCF_002162155.2 Triticum dicoccoides | reverse complement strand
AAAAAAATTCCCTTTACCTTTTCCTTTGCCCTCGCCCTCGTCTTCGCCTGTGGCTTTGCCTTTGCTTTTGCCTTTCCCTTCACCGGCAGGCTTAAGAGCTTTCAGCTGAGCAAGCACATCCGCACTAGAAAATGTTGGAATCTCGTTTACTTCATGGACAACTTTGCCTTTTGTGAAGTTCTTCTTGTCTTCCCTATCAGGATGGTCTGGAGGGAGGAACTGTCGATGCAGGTCAAATGCAACATACTTGCCACCCTTCTTCAGCCAAATGAAAATCAAGGCCTGCATGCACACTGGGCAAGGCATCTTTCCACTTGTACACCATCCGCAGAACAGGGCATAACCGGGAAAGTCATGCATGCAATATTGTAGCCAAACTTTCATCAAGAAATTTTTCTGCAGATGTCGGTCGTATGTCAACCTCGGTAAGTACCAAGAATGGTGCAAATCATCCACCAACGGCTGCATAAACACACTCAAATTCTTCCCCGGATATTCAGGCCCCGGAATTATAAGCGACATGAACATGGTCTTGCGTTGCATTATGGCGCCGGGAGGGAGATTGAGCGGAATAACAAATATGGGCCAACAGCTGTATGGATTAGACGATATACCATATGGATTGAACCCATCACCTGTTATAGCAATTCGGACATTCCCAGCCTCGGCTGCTTCCTCCGGGTACTCTATATCGAATGACTTCCATGCTTCACCTCCTGATGGATGTACAATTTTGTTTGGATTGTACCTTTTCCCTTCCTT
>NW_021247767.1:0-401 GCF_002162155.2 Triticum dicoccoides | reverse complement strand
TTGGAGTTCAGATGACTTTCCTATGAATTTGCAAAGTTGAGAAATATGAAGAAATGGCTCATTATTTTGTGTGACAGAGAAAGTATTAAGAAAAATGTTCATAAACTAAGTTATGAACCTAGAAGGATCTAGGAATTTGAATCATGGCATTTGGGTCAAATTTGAGTTCTCTGTGATTTTCTAAATTTAACACAGAAATAGAAAAATAGGATTTTGATAAATATTTCTGAAGAGAAGGTTTCTGGAAAAATGTGCAAATAGCACCATGTGATAGATCAGGATTTATGGATCCCCTAGAAATTTGAATCAACAAATTTGGAGTTAATTTGATTTATTTATGTGCTTTTGAAGTCTACTGGGAAAAATAAAAAGGAAAAAGGGGGCTTTACCCTTATCCTGCG
>NW_021247766.1:0-1123 GCF_002162155.2 Triticum dicoccoides | reverse complement strand
CTTCACGGGTGGCTACTCTCGTCAATCGGATTCGCGCGCTTGGAGAGAACCTCACGGAGGCCTCGGTTGTCCAGCTGTTCTTACGCGCGGCCCCTCCCCGGTACCTGCAAATTTTCACAGCGATCGAGCAGTGCGTCGATCTCGCGACTCTCTCCATCGACGATCTTGTCGGGCGGTACAAGGCTCACGATGAGCGTATGCGGTACAGTCTTGGGGACGGGAAGAACGACGAGCTTGTAATGCTCACAAAGGCGCAGTGGATCGCCTAGGAAAAGCGAGGCGGATCCATAAGCAGTAGCAAGAAGAAGGGGAAGCAGCACTCGGCGAGAAAGAACTTCGCCGACTCGGATGGCGACTCAGACGATGAGGCTGCACTGCCACCGAGGAGAAAGTTTGACATCAGGAAAGTGAGGTGTTATAACTGTGGCCTCCTCGGTCACTTCAAGGCTAACTGCGAGGAAGCACCGAAGCAGAAGGCGCTTATTGCTCAGCAAGGAGATGATGGGGATATGATGCTGATGTGCGAGCTAGTGGACGAAGAGGATCCAGATGATCACGATCAGCTGGAGACAAGTCCGATGAGTACAACCGTATCGGAAGAACCTGGCGAAGACGTGGCGCCAGATGACCACGATCCGCGGCGAGATGCACTCGGGCCAGATCAACATGATGCGTACCCGGTGTCAAGTGGTGCAGCCAAAAGTGCAGACGTCGCAAGCGGCGGGCACGTACCGAGAGACCAAGGCACGAGTGGTGACGCGCCAGGTTCACGCAGTACACGAGTGCATGCAGCCAAAGCGAGCACGCCTGATGGCGGCAGCAGCAGCGCGTCAAGTAGCGCTTAGCCGGATGCAGTGGCCGAGGTGTTCGGATGCGTGCCGCGGGACACACCGGGCAGCGCCCAAACTAGTGGCTGCATGAGCGGCCAGGGAGCTTGGCGTGGGAGCCCAAAGGCTGAGAGAAGCCTAGCACTAGGTTCTCCATCACGGAGCCCTTGCCACAGGCCAGAACAGCCAGAACCAGCCGTGGCTCAACCTTTAGTAGGCCACATGACTGGAGGACCAGAAGGGCATGCACGTGAAACTTCTCCAATTTTTCTGGCTGGTTCATCTGGTGGACATGC
>NW_021247765.1:0-2653 GCF_002162155.2 Triticum dicoccoides | reverse complement strand
AAAAATCCCGAGAAAAGTCAGAATGTGATAAAATATTGAAACTTTTTGCATAGTAAGCTATAATAAATTTTCTACAGTGTGGTAATTTTTCAGAAATTTATAGTTAGGGAAGTATGATGAATCTTGCATTCTTTACAAACTGTACTATTTTGGCAGATTGCTGTTATGTTTGCATATGTTTGTTTGTTTAATGATTCTATTTGAGGATATGAGTATTAAATATGCAGAGGCATTTAGTATGCAGTGTGAATAATAATTTTAGTTATTTGCTACAGTAGAGAATGATAAGGTTATTGCATGATTTATACTAACTTATCTCACGAGTTCTTGTTGAGTTTTGTGTGGATGAAGTTTTTAAGATTTAGGGAAACCGTGATACAAAAGGAATTAAGGAGACACAAAAGCTCAACTTTGGGGATGCCTAAGGCATCCCAAGTTAATATTCCAAGAAGTATCAAACATCAAAGCTTGGGGATGCCTTGGTAGGCATCCCACCTTTCTTCTTCAACAATTATCGGTTAGTATCGGTTGAGCCTAAGTTCTTGCTTCTTCACAAGAGCTGTGCTATTCTTGGAATGCCATTTTATTTTGTTTTGCTTGCTGTTTTAATAAAATACTTAGATCTGAAACTTCTAAATAATAGAGATTCCTCACATATCTACCTATTTACTTAACTACTCATTTGATCTTCACTTATATCTTTTTGGAGTAGTTTGTCAGTTCTCTCACGCTTCACTTATTCAAGAGGGATATAATAAAAACTTTCATGAAGATCATTGGACAAAATAAACTTGATTCTTTGTAATAGTTTTGAGATATGATGATAATAATATGCAAGTCATGTTGGTGAGTAATTATGCTTTAGTAAGAATATTGGTGTTACAGTTTGTGATTCCCTATGCAAGCATGAAAGTCAATAGTTATGCAAGGAAATTACGTCCTACTTACGGTGCATTATTCGGTGTTAGTTATGCTAAATGCTCGCTTATGAGATTTTTTCTTTTCCTGGTTGGACGCTTCTCAATCTTTTTGCTAGCCTTCCTTTACACTAAGTATGATCACTACTTGTGCATCCAAAACCCTTTAAACCAGTTTTGCCATATGAGTCCACTATACCTACTTATATGCAGTATTTCCGTGCCGTTCTAAGCAAATTTGTATGTGCCATCTCTAATTTTCAAAATAAATTTCTCTTTTGTGTGCTAGTACCGCTCGCGAGGTGGTGAGGGGTGGCCGATATTTTCCATGCTAGATGTGTTATTCTCACGATGAGTGTTTATTCACTTGTCATTGCACGAGAGTACGGCAAAGGTATTAGTGATGCCCAAACCCGAAATGAAAAATGAATTAACTTTATGTTGTCAAATAATAAATTCTTTGGAAAGTGTTGGTATGGAGGGCACCCGTGGATACGGCTAGCCATGGAAAGTGAAAGTATGGTGGAAACAGAATAAACTTTATGTTCTGTTTGGAAACCGCCTATGATATATCTAGCATGGAAAGTGTTGGGAACTCTAAGTCGTTTTTGTTGGTGGGAAAAGTATGCCTCCGAAAATGTTTTTATCTCTCAATTTTCGCTTTGAGATCTGGCACCTCTACAAATCCCTACTTCCCTCCGCGAAGGGCCCTTCTTTTACTTTATGCAATTTTTATTTTTTTTACTTGAGTCTCCATCTTCTCTTAGAAAGCACCAACTAAGGGGCACTATGATCATACTTGAGCATTGGGTATAGCTAGTATTCGAGTGTGTTTCATGAATGGATCAATGATTGAGCATAATGGGCTAGGGATAACTTGCTTTAGCATTGATATTTTGAAAGACATGGTTGCTTGTTGATATGCTTGAGTATTAAAATCTTCATGTGAAAACTAGACTATTGCTTTGAACCATATAAAAGTCCAAATGTCCATGCTACCAAGAAAAGAATATGTGATGAACATGATAGGCAGCATTCCACGTCAAAAATTCTGTTTTTATCATTTACCTACTCGAGGACGAGCAGGAATTAAGCTTGGGGATGCTGATACGTCTCCAATGTATCTATAATTTTGAATGTTTCATGATGTTATATTATCATTCTTGGATGTTTCACAATCATTTTATAGCAACTTTATATCATTTTTTGGGACTAACCTATTGACATAGTGCCCAATGCCAGTTGCTGTTTTTTGCTCGTTTTTTACATCGTAGAAAATCAATATCAAACGGAGTCCAAATGCAGTGAAACTTTTTGGAGATTTTTTTGGACCAGAAGACCTCAAGTGGGCCAGAGAAGCACCTCGGGGGTGCCCCGAGGGGGCACAACCTACCAGGGTGCGCCTGGGGGCCTAGGCGCGCCCAGGTGGGTTGTGCCCACCTCGATGGCCTCCCGCACCGCCTCTTCACTCTATAAATGTCCAAATATTCCAAAAACCCTAAGGGAGTCAACGAAATTTTGTTCCAGCCGCCGCCAGTTCCAGAACCGCGAGATCCAACCCTTCTCTGGTACTCCGCCGGAGGGTGGAGTCATCACCGGTGGCCATCTTCATCATTCCGACGCCTGCCATGATGAGGAGGGAGTAGTCCACCCTCGGGGTTGAGGGTTTGTACTACTATGCTATGTGTTTAATCTCTCTCTCTCTCTCTCTCTCTCTCTCTCTCTCTCTCTCTCTC
>NW_021247764.1:0-412 GCF_002162155.2 Triticum dicoccoides | reverse complement strand
CTCCATGAAATGGGCCATAATCGGCCAAAACTGCCAATGTTGATGACCAACATATAAGTGCACCTTGGGGTTCAATAACTATGGAAATTGCTTCAGGACCTCAAAACAGTGAGTAATAATCCAAGAAACGGGCCAGAATCGGCCAAAACTGCGAGTGTTGATGAACGACACATAAACGCACCCCAGGGTTCGTTAATCCTGGAAATCACTCCGGGACCACAAAACAGTGAGTAATAGTCCAAGAAACGGGCCAGAATCGGCCAAAACTGCCAGTGTTGATGACCGACACGTAAACTCACCCCAGGGTTCGTTAATCATGGAAATCACTCGGGGACCGCAAAACAGTGAG
This sequence comes from Triticum dicoccoides, assembly GCF_002162155.2. Classification (NCBI taxonomy): domain Eukaryota; kingdom Viridiplantae; phylum Streptophyta; class Magnoliopsida; order Poales; family Poaceae; genus Triticum; species Triticum dicoccoides. The sequence continues at coordinate 63 of NW_021247764.1, read as the reverse complement.
TAGTAGTCCATGAAACGGGCCAGAATCGGCCAAAACTGCCTGTGTTGATGACCGACACGTAAA
>NW_021247763.1:0-392 GCF_002162155.2 Triticum dicoccoides | reverse complement strand
AAGTATCGGTATGTTTTCGGTTTCGTTTCGTTCACGTGATATGTGCAAATCTTGGAGCGTCTTTTGCTTTTAGTTTTCATTTTTCTTTTGTGCACCATGCTGGTATGAGATAGTCCATGGTTGATTTATAGAATGCTCATTTCACTTCACTTATATCTTTTGAGTATGGCTTTATAGAATGCTTCATGTGCTTCACTTATTAGAGCATGGTCTTTTGTAGAAAGAATTAAACTCTCATGCTTCACTTAGATCTATTTAGAGAATCAACAGGAATTGGTCAATTGCATGGTTAGTCATAAAATCCTACATAAAACTTATGGATCACTGAATATGATATGTTTGATTCCTTGCAATAGTTTTGTGATATAGAGATGATAATGTGTGGGAGGTAC
>NW_021247762.1:0-1216 GCF_002162155.2 Triticum dicoccoides | reverse complement strand
TACATATACCTACATTGTTTCTTGTAGGAACGCATTAGCAGGACCTCGGGAAGCCCATCGTCACACCGCCCTGGGTCGTCAAGTCTCCGTTGCCGTCATATTTGTTCAACATCAAATTAAATGAATCCAGAAATCAAGTGATAGTTTGGTCATAGTGGATTGAATTGGGAAGCCATCAAGTTATGCACTATTCTCGTGATGGGTTTTTGGTATGTTTCAGTTCATAATTAGCTTGGTGATCTGCATTAGTCGTGGTTTGCTACTGATTCTTTTTTGGTTCAGTTATATCTATCTTTGACTATTCAACTCCATGAATGAATCCATGTACATGTCTTTACTTTCCTGTTCTATTTTGAGAGCACACATATTGAGTTGTGCGGGCCATGTCGAGTATACCTATTGAGTTGTGCAGGTTAATGTCTATCTCTATATGTGCAGTAGCCCGTGGCGTCCTGGAAGTTTGACTATTAAAGGCAACAACAAAATTGCGTCCTGAAAATGTCATTCTGCTTGGTCTTATGAGTTTACTGAATTGACAGACTCTTGTTTCAATGTTTCTAATGCTCACACCATTATGTCAGGCAAAATTATGGGGTACATGTCTTTGCTAATGCGTCCAAATTATTCTCTGCAGTGAAGAATCAAGCTTATCTATTTTAGGTCAGTGTTTTTTGTATTCACTAAATATTGCCAGTGGTGAAGCCGAAACTAAGCAGTGTGCGTGAGGAAGGCAAGCGTGCTGACGAGCGTGGGGGCGACCATGATGTGGCTCGGAGAAAGGGTGCATATGGGATTACTTATTACCCATTGGGTCTGCAAATATGAGAGGTAAAAAATTTCACTGTAGTGCAAGGCACGTTCTAAGTTTCATCTTCGCACATGATTATGGGCTTATGGCATCTGATCAGCTTTCTCTTGACATGCGTAATTGCAACACCGTCCCGATCTTTCCTAAAATAGATTGTCTATGATTATGAGAGTAACCACAAGAACAGACGAAAGTGGCGAGACTCGTTACGAAACAATGCAGATTCTTTGCCCCTAGGACAGTGACAGTGCTAACATTCATGTATGTATGTTAGGAGTTACGATATGACCTTTTGTTTATGTATGTTAACATTCAAAAATGTTTGATGAGATCAATAATGTATATATGAGATGTGATAAAACTGGACATATGTTGTACTCGGCGTATTTGACTAAATATATTAACTAA
>NW_021247761.1:0-641 GCF_002162155.2 Triticum dicoccoides | reverse complement strand
CGATGGATATGGTACAGATTTACATTCCTCAGTAGCTAGGGTTCAACACAAGGTGTCTCTACCACCGCCTCCACCGGAATTTGCCGCTGGGATGGAGATGGTGTAGCAGACGCTTGAGCCGAACGCCGGCTTCTTGTATTGACAAGAAGATAAGATCCACACACAGTCTGAGTCATGCTGAACATTCTATAAATACAAGGTGAACATAACTCATAATGTTGTTGATTTTTTTTCAAAAATGTCTTGAACAATTTTAAAAATGTGGGAGCATTTTTATGTGTTATGAACATTAATTAAAATTACACAAAGATTCTCTTCATATTTATAAACATTTTTATAAAATTATGCGGGAAAACATTTTATATGTTGTGAACATTTCTCCTATAAACCTATCTACACTACCCACTGTTCTAGGGTGTTCGGGGCACGCATGCAATCAGTCTCACACGATCAGCCTTGCTGGCCTGATTTTACTGCGCTTACAAAAATAAAGAACCCGAGGCAGCTCTTGGAGAAGCAAACATGACGGACATCCTCCTGCTCGGTCCGGCAGATGACGGTCTTCTTCCTCCCACACTCATAGCAAGGGAGGAAGAGTGTGTGTAACTACGTCTGGGTGTCAGTGGATTTATATAGCAAGC
>NW_021247760.1:0-851 GCF_002162155.2 Triticum dicoccoides | reverse complement strand
TCCTACATATTCTACGAAGATCTTTATCGGTCAGACCGCATAACAACATACGTTGTTCCCTTTGTCATCGGTATGTTACTTGCCCGAGATTCGATCGTCGGTATCCAATACCTAGTTCAATCTCATTACCGGCAAGTCTCTTTACTCGTTCCGTAATACATCATCTCACAACTAACATATTAGTTGTAATGCTTGCAAGGCTTATGTGATGTGCATTACCGAGAGGGCCCAGAGATACCTCTCCGACAATCGGAGTGACAAATCCTAATCTCGAAATACGCCAACCCAACATGTACCTTTGGAGACACCTGTAGTACTCCTTTATAATCACCCAGTTACGTTGTGACGTTTGGTAGTACCCAAAGTGTTCCTCCGGTAAACGGGAGTTGCATAATCTCATAGTTATAGGAACATGTATAAGTCATGAAGAAAGCAATAGCAACATACTAAACGATCGGGTGCTAAGCTAATGGAATGGGCCATGTCAATCAGATCATTCAACTAATGATGTGACCTCGTTAATCAAATAACAACACTTTGTTCATGGTCAGGAAACATAACCATCTTTGATTAACGAGCTAGTCAAGTAGAGGCATACTAGTGACACTAAGTTTGTCTATGTATTCACACATGTATTATGTTTCCAGTTAATACAATTCTAGCATGAATAATAAACATTTATCATGAAATAAGGAAATAAACAATAACTTTATTATTGCCTCTAGGGCATATTTCCTTCACCCAGGAGCATATAATGCAGGCTGAAGAACTCAAGATCACTGTTGGACAACTCCTCGAGATCGAGGACATGCCTGGGATTACAGAGGAGGAAATAAAACGGAAATATGTCT
>NW_021247759.1:0-943 GCF_002162155.2 Triticum dicoccoides | reverse complement strand
GGCGGCGTGACAACTTATGACCAGAACTCGAAACTCTAAAAGACTAGACTCTAAGACCAGCAACTAGACACGACGATGCAACCGCAAATTCAACAAAGCAAAACCCTAAAAAGATTATGCAAAGGCTCAGATTGGTTCGGATATGATGAACTAACCCTAATTTTTTTGTGGCTTTTTCGTGGACTGTAGGTATGAAGAACAGACTCGATCTAAACTACGAAAAACTGTAAAATCTCACCGAGCAACCTGGAAATCTGATACCACTTGATAGAGGCAAAGGTGTCCCGTCTTTCGATGAGATGGTGGATTTCGCTTTGGTGGAAGTCGACTTTGACGATCCGACTACGAACGTGCGAGGACGTCGCGCCTTAGCAATCGCTAAACCAACTCCGAGAGGTTATTGACCACGCCGGAGCACGATCAAGCTGACCACGAGGGTCTGTTTCCTGCGAGCAAACGAAGAACAAGCAAGAAACTAAGATTGCAATCTGGATATTGCAAATATAAGATGAAAGCTTTATTGATCAAGGTGGGGTTCTGTGACGCCTTTGTCTGGTCGTTGAACACAAACGAAGTACGCGAAGTTGCAGCTATGGCGAACTTTTAATCTAAACAAAACCCAAGGTCTAAACGATGCCCTAAGGGCTGTATATATGGAGGAAGAGGGGGTGGATTTCGTGGCCCTTGGTGGAGGGGTCCGAAATCAACCCTATCTCTTGTTTCCCCACACATACGGACTCTAAAAATAGCCTATACTTATGTATTTCGAAATTACATGGGCCTGGCCCAATAATAAGGTGACGCAGCACCTAAAATAACCTCGGGACGAAATTTATGAAGTGGCATCTTGTATATTTCGTCCAAGGCTTCATGCACCCATTATGGTGGCTTCAAAGTCCTGAAATCATCACTTGTAACTCCGTTCTTGTTCCCCTTGCGCATG
>NW_021247758.1:0-1548 GCF_002162155.2 Triticum dicoccoides | reverse complement strand
GCGGACAGGATAGGGTCGCGCGGTGAAGTTGGCCTTACTCCCAGTACCATGGCTACTCCACCTCGGCTGCCATGGATAAGCTCGGTCTAGGGCTGATAACAGAAGCGCCCAGCTTTTGTCGTTAGGAAATTAATTACTGGAAGCCCACTTACCTCTCGGAAAGTGGCCTGACCTACTGCACTTTGGTACTAGTACTATCATCAGCTGCACGTCAAGTACATATACATCTGCCAAGTGGCCTGATCGGCTCCTCTACCGCACCCGATTCCAAGTTTTCAAGACAGAGGGAGAGAGTGCGTGTATTATTTTTTAATATGGGCTAATTAACACCGGTTCGAAAGATTAGAGATGATTAAAGACGTTATCGGTGCATTATAGATTTGCTCTCTTCTCATGTATGACTGCCGGCTATCCATCCATGCATTGCTGCAGCCTGCCTGCCCACCGGCCAGTATGAGTTAATTGCAGAGAGTACATACATACCCTACTTTCATTGAATCAACTGTGTATGAGCGCAGTGCAGCAACGCCACCTGCTCGCCATCACACGCGAAGCTAGCTAGAGGATGCACAGGCTAGGGCTAGGGCTAATGGTACAAGTAGCAGCTCAGCTTGGGAGCTATGGAGTAATGGAAGCTCTCATACCTGTCAGTGGAGACAGCCCACTTGCCTGCCATTGGAGGCACAGGCACCTGACCTGCCCCTCGCCAAGTGGCCTAATCAACCAGTCGCATATGAGTATAATTCAGTGTATAGTGTACACACAGACTGTGACCCGGCCGTTTTTTAGGCATGTGCTTGGTTTACTTAGGACAGGTTGAGTACCAATACGACAGTATTATTTACTTATCCCGCTTCACCAATCATCATCATCTTCTCCTGCTTTTGCCGGTTGTGGCAACTTCTATTTTCAATTTACTTTGGCGGCTCTTGTAAGCTTGTACCGAATATCAGACTTTTTCAGACCTTTTGCTTAATAATATGCCTGCGTGACTCGCATTCCCTCATTTATTTGATAGTAGTATATATTGTTCTATATACACGAACTTATACATGATATCCAAAATGTTTGCCAAAATAATGAGTCTACACTTGTATACTCATGAGTGGCCAGTAGTGGAACTCTGCTGGCGGACCAGCAGGATTAATTGAGCATGCAATGCAATGCAAGTGTAGTCACGTCGACCCACGACGAGCGCTAGCTGCAGCGGCGCGACCTGTCTCCGTGTTTCTTATATAGATAGACCCGCCGAGTCTTTTCCGGTGCCATTTACTACTAGCTCTGTTGCCATCTCGACGAACAGCGACGAAACAGGTGGAGTAATTAGGATGGCAGCAGGGAAGGAGGGCCAAGGTACATTGGCAGCCAGCACAACCGGCCAGCAGGGCGCATGCGTAATGCAAGCTGGGACATGGGGCAGCAGAGAGCCGTCAGCCATGAGTAGTGAAGACGATGGAGGAAGGCCTCTACACTTGCACGCGTGTACGTACTCTGGATGAAAGTACTCTGAGCCTGGTTGTAATAGAGAGTACCATATACTAGTATCAT
>NW_021247757.1:0-421 GCF_002162155.2 Triticum dicoccoides | reverse complement strand
CCATCTTCAAGCTTCAAGAGAAAATCGAGCACCTCCAAGCCCAGACCTATGACCTGCAAAACCAGAACTGTCAGTATGAATATAGATTCAAGAGGATGAGTTTGGCTGCAGATTTAAGGATCCTGGAGACTCAATCATCCTTCTATGATGGTGAGCCCATGCCTTGGAAGACGGACGACAAGCCTACATCATCAACAGCTCCTACTTCACCACCTCCGAGGACATAATTTGGGTATGGGCACTCCCCTTGGCAACTGCCAAGCTTGGGGGAGGTGCCCTGGTATCGTATCACCATCACACTCCTATCTTTACCGTTTTATTCAGTTCAATCCTTTTAGTAGTATCTTGATCTAGTAGATTGAAGTTGCGATATCAAGTAGTTTTGAGTTTTGCTTTGTGATCTCTTTTTGTAATCGAGTCC
>NW_021247756.1:0-598 GCF_002162155.2 Triticum dicoccoides | reverse complement strand
TTGCCTCTGGATGAACAAGACCCCGTGGTGTGGTGGAGGCCTGGATGAACAGTAGACGGTGGAGGGGTGTCCGTGGAGGGGTGGTTGAATAGGACCCCGTGGTGTGGAGGGCTGGATGAACAGTAGACGGCGGAGGGGTGGTTGAACAGTAGCCGGTGGAGTAGCGCGCGGTGGAGGCTGGATGAACAAGAGCCCGTGGAAGCTGGAGGAGGTCGACGGTAGCCCGTGGAGGCTGGAGGAGGTCGACGGTGGAGATGAACAATATCCCGTGGAGTCCCGTTTTATGGTACGCCACACCCCTCCTGATGAACAGGACCCCCGTTTCGACCGTAGGATGTCCGTTTCGTCCGTTTTGCGGTACGCCACACCCCTCCCGATCAACATGACCCCCGTTTCGACCGTAGGAGGTCCGTTTCGTCCGTTTTGCGGTACGCCACACCCCTCCCGATCAACAGGACCCCCGTTTCGACTGTAGGAGGTCCGTTTCCTCCGTTTTGCGATACGCCAGACCCCTCCCGATCAACAGGACCCCGTTCAGGCCTCGTTTCCATCGCATGTTCCGTCCAAGCCCTCCCGATGAACACGACCATGCATTCCG
>NW_021247755.1:0-559 GCF_002162155.2 Triticum dicoccoides | reverse complement strand
TCGTGGACTATTACTCACTGTTTTGGGGTCCCGGAGTGATTTCCACGATTGACGAACCCCCAGATGTCCTTACGTGTTGGTCATCAACACTCGCAGTTTTGGCCGATTCTGGCCCGTTTCATGGACTATTACTCACTGTTTTGGGGTCCCGGAGTGATTTCCATGATTGATGAACCCCAAGGTGCGCTTACGTGTCGGTCATCAACACTCACAGTTTTGGCCGATTCTATCCTGTTTCGTGGACTATTACTCATTGTTTTGGGGTCTCAGAGTGATTTCCACGATTGACGAACCCCGGGGTGCGGTTACGTGTCGGTCATGAACACTCACAGTTTTGGCCGATTCTGGCCCGTTTCGTGGAATATTACTGACTGTTTTGGGTCCCAGAGTGATTTCCACGATTGATGAACCCAAGGTGCGCTTACGTGTCGGTCATCAACATTCGCAGTTTTGGCCGATTCTGGCCCGTTTCATGGACTATTACTCACTGTTTTGGGTTCCCGGAGTGATTTCCATGAGTGACGAACCCCAAGGTGCGCTTACGTGTCGGTCATCAACA
>NW_021247754.1:0-906 GCF_002162155.2 Triticum dicoccoides | reverse complement strand
CGGGAGTATCGCCATAACTTGTATAACGGATGCTTTTCGAAGGTTGAGGTAGATGATTTCCGAAGGTTTCTTGGTTATGTGTTGAAGGATGGATACAGCTGGATGTAGGATTTGCTAGTTTGGGTGAGATATTATGCTTCCCCTGTATCCCCAACACCTGATTGCATAACCGGAAAATTTCGGGAGTTTCATAGGTGGGAATTCAAGTAGCTCTTAGGATATCTTTCCGACAGATGTATGATATGAAATTGGGGTTCGACGTCTAGTGGTCCGCCTATTCACGGTCGATTTTACAGTGGTCTCGTTGTGTCTTAAAGAGTCCTTGGCTATGCCGACTCGGGGACGCTTCGTATGTCATGTGCACTGCCTTGTACATGATGGTGCTGTACGATCGAGCCCGTGTAGGCCCCACCACGAAAACTTCGGACGAAATCTCTATCATATGTTTGCTCCGGCTTATTTTGCAAGCCAATCCTTTGTTTTGTTTTGAGTTGTGGTATTCGAGTTGCTTCGAAGTCAAGTGTTGATTCCATACCTTTCTTAAATGGTGTTCTCATATTTCTATGGGAGTGCTAATCCTTTCGATCATCGAGATTGTCATGTCAATTCTTTCCAACCGGTGTGCTTCTTTTCAAGTGGATCCGATCATTTCGACATTCGCAAGATCACCTCTCAGTTTTCTCAACGGTGTTTGTTTCATCCGTCCCAAGTTGCCTTTGTTTTTCCCACCCACCCACCCCTTTTTCTTCAAGGACTCAGATTTCTTAATCGAGTATCCATTTTATTGATGGGAAGTTTCTCCATTCTTTTCAGTCAATGTTCTTATCCGGTGATTCTCATGAAGATTCTAGTGGAGCTTCAAGTTCGTCATTCCTCATTCCTTTCTCTTCTCCGGTGGATTCAAGT
>NW_021247753.1:0-612 GCF_002162155.2 Triticum dicoccoides | reverse complement strand
CCCCCCCCCCCTCACGGACGCCGCCGCCGCCGGCACCTGGAGGGGGGAAACGGACGCGTCGGGTCTACACGGAGTGGATGTAGCTGTGGGTTTGGCCCGGATGTTGCTCCAAAGTGTTCCTCTGGGCCGACCTAACACAACTGGGTGGAGAGGTCCACTGGTCAAAGCCCGTCCGTGCAAAGTCAAAGGGCTAGATCCCGTGGTCAAACGCTACAGGGTTAGCCGGGACGGGGGCCCTGTGGGGTAGCAATGCCACCGGAGCATCATACCGGGCCCTCATACATGCGGGGTGGTGTTGTGGCGTGTCCGAAGAGGCGGCACGCGTCTCCGGGTTGTGGCCCCCCTCACGGACGGCAATGAAACGGTAGTAGACGTTCTGCGGTAACGATGCAGCGTGAATATTATTAAATACTTGGAGCGCGATAAAATCATGAGTTTTTTACACAACGTGGGCACATGTGCTATAGGATTGATGGTAATTTTTCATAATTTTTTGTGATGGAGAAGTATCTGAACACTTCCCTCTACGCGGATTGCTCTTCGCACGTCTACGACTGTGGCCGGCGGCCTCCGGGGGCTAGCATACCGTCAAATCTTGCGTAGGCGGCCTCT
>NW_021247752.1:0-1215 GCF_002162155.2 Triticum dicoccoides | reverse complement strand
TGCTGATGGGCTCAACAACAACTCATCAGAATTTTCCATATTACCGGACTTCCACCATCATGTGAACACGGTGATAGCAATGGTGAGACCAAAAGATGTAATGGTGTATGCTCGAGGGATCAACCACGAGTAAGACAACATTACGAAAATCGTTGGTTCTGATTTGACTTGACGATAGCCCATACTCAAGTCAAAGTCTTGACAAGGCAATAGATCCAACAACTGATCACGAGGACCAATCAATGGAGATATCATCTTTCTTCAACACACACACACGCACAAAAGATATCCCTTAACATGAACTAAGTCAGACAAGCTTTTATCTTCCAACTCTCCAAGTTGTTGTTTAGCTTAACCAACTAGCTCAAGGTTTCCGACACAGATTCTTGGAGAAAGGGAGGCTTACAAGAACCCCCCCCCTGTGGACCGCCTTTTCTGTTTTTTTTTCAAAGATAAAAATGTCAAAAAAAATAAAAGAATATAATTTGCCATGTGATATGTGGTCTAGTTGTTGAGAAAATTTACAAATATAAATTTCGACTTTATTTGTAAAATCTCTCTGGAAATTTGAAAATGGGCATAACTTTTGCATACGAACTCGGATTAAAAAGTTTTATATATGAAAAATCATCTACTCGAAAAGTTACATCCAAATTTAACTGGGGGAACCCCGTTAAACATTTTCAAAATCCCCAAAAACCTAACACAAAAAAAGTTAAGGGGCTTTCAAGATCTTGAGGCAAAAAATTCAAAAAAAAAGGTTTGGGATACTTCGTACATATGCATGACCGATTTGGGATGATTCCAAGGGAAACAAAACAAACCTTTCTCAAATTCATTGCGGCAACTTACACCTAGTGCACTTGAACTTGGAGAAAGTCACTTCTTTCATCCAAGCATAAGCTTCATGAACGGAACACGAAGGCATTGCTTACAAGGTTTTCAACACTAGGTTGATGTTCAGCATGAATCATGGGGGAGACAAAAATGCTGCTGATGGGCTCAACAACAACTCATCAGAATTTTCCATATTACCGGACTTCCACCATCATGTGAACACGGTGATAGCAATGGTGAGACCAAAAGATGTAATGGTGTATGCTCGAGGGATCAACCACGAGTAAGACAACATTACGAAAATCGTTGGTTCTGATTTGACTTGACGATAGCCCATACTCAAGTCAAAGTCTTGACAAGGCAATAGATCCAACAACT
>NW_021247751.1:0-949 GCF_002162155.2 Triticum dicoccoides | reverse complement strand
TAGCAATTACTATCAACATGAAGTAAGTAGAGTGAATCTCGGGTTCAAGAACCCAGGAATAGAATACCTACTACTAAGTAGCATCACGGGATGCTTTCGGGAATGATGGCCAGAATCATCACACTGGGAACATAAATCATGGCTAAATTACTAGATGATCCCCTAAGACACCTAGGGTCATAATACTAGCTCCAACATATATGTCAAGGCAATAAAGTACCTCAACTCACTGATTTGTGTGATTAATCTGACCAAAGGCACATCGGAAACAGGAGGAAGGGATTTGCAAATGCATCCGACTATTTAGAAACCTGGGATGACTCGGACAGCATAACGGCTGTAAATGCTCAGAAAAGATTTGAGACATTCACAAAAATGGTGGCATAACCACTCAGAAACACAATATCAAGGTTTCGAGATCAACAGTTAATGTACGGAAGTAGTAGAAACTGAACTCAAGCTTAAATCCAACAATCTATAAGTCTACGGATTAGTAACATGTGATCCTGATAGAAAGAAGAGATAGCCTAGTTCTTAATCCCCGTAGGAAAGATAAGATGACTCAGATCAGAAGGCATAAGGTATAAGGAGTAAAAAGAGCCTTACGTTCCATCCCACAATCAATTCCCTTATATAACTAAAGAATTTCTAGACTCAACTTCGACCAGTTTGGCTTGGTAATCCTACAGGCAGTCAAGCTCTGATACCAACACTGTCAGGACCCCGACTCAATGCCACATCGATCTAGCATGTAACACCTCATATCACTTTGCGGCCTCACGCACGGTATTCCCACGGGTGTCGCCTTACCTTAGCCCGGGACCGTTTGCGCCTTTTGGCACACGTATATGACGGTGTCGCTAGCATCCATATGATAAGGAGCCCGGGCTGACATGGCTAGTCGTAAACCCAAAGTGGCACAGACTTACAGGGACAGGCATTCATGACC
>NW_021247750.1:0-432 GCF_002162155.2 Triticum dicoccoides | reverse complement strand
AGCCATTCCATTCAGGATGAATAGGAGAAACAAACTCCAGAACCTCATCCATATCTAGGATTGGGTCAAAGAAATTGTATTCCGCAGATCAAGTTGCAATCCAGCTTCTGGTCTGTTCTACCTTGAAGTATTACCATCTTGATATCAGGAATATCATGGGAATTGCACACCATCTTATAAATTCTTGACGCAGTAATACTTCTTATCATCATTGATAGTTTCTCGGTTTCCGTGTTATTATAACCGGAATGCCGGCAAGCGAATCGTGGTGTGTGAAATCAATACTCCTAGCAACTCCGTTGCTTGGTAGTTAAATGGACAATAACGTCATCCTTAGCGAGTTGACTATTGAATCATCACCCTAAGGTTGATTGTGCTATCTAGTCCATTCTCCTGGTGCACTCCTCGATTGATGAGATAGGATTTTGTTAA
>NW_021247749.1:0-556 GCF_002162155.2 Triticum dicoccoides | reverse complement strand
GAAAGAGATTATCCGTTTTGTACACGAAGTGCATCCAGTTTTTGCCGTAACCCTCTCTACTTTGTCGCACATGCTATGTGGGTGAAATGATGATACCATGCCAACTTGGAACCTTTTCAGAGTTCATTTCAAATGCTTTTCAATTTCATGGTCTTATAGCTCAAAATAATCAGTAAATGCATGAAAAATAACAAATGAAGTCAGAAAGGGTTGTAAATTGATGATGTGGCTTTGAATGGTGCATTTTGAACACAGAAAAACAAGGGAGTTCAAATAAGTTTAAAAAATGAAATCCCTTTGTAAAAGACGAGTTTCCATATGAAACCCAGATACTTCGACAGAGATTGTCCGTTTTGTACACGAAGTGCATCCAGTTTTTGCCGTAACCCTCTCTACTTTCTCGCACATGCTATGTGGGTGAAATGATGATACCATGCCAACTTGGAACCTTTTCAGAGTTCATTTCAAATGCTTTTCAATTTCATGGTCTTATATCTCAAAATAATTAGTAAATGCATGAAAAATAACAAATGAAGTCAGAAAGGGTTGTAAATTG
>NW_021247748.1:0-1073 GCF_002162155.2 Triticum dicoccoides | reverse complement strand
TTGTCGTCAAACAATTTAGAATAAGTAAAGGTGCACAATATTAAGAGTCCCAGGTGAATTATCCTGGTCCTCATCAACATTTGTCATCAAACTTCATGAATCATCTTCGCATTGTATACCAATAACATGCGGGCACACAGCATGGGCACCCTAACCTACCAACATGAAAGACCCCGCATTAGAGCACGAAGCCCTCCCGACTTTGTCATGAGATGTCAAAAAGGCAACAGAACTGAGGATCTATTTCCTCTGGTGATTGTCATGCATCAATAGACTGCCAAGCAATGATGAAATGCAGGTAGAAGAAGAAGGCCTGAACCCGATGAACCTACCCTGCCCAAACGAGGTCCCCTGCTCTGCTTGGTGACTCCTTCACCAGTTCAAAAGTGTTATTCAAGAATTGGGGACGAAATGTATTTCGCAGCAAAACAAATAAATCCCGTTCCTCGCCTAAGAGACCCAATTCCGTTCCTGACGGAGACCGAGATTTACTTCCAACCGTCCCCAGCGACCTACCCAAACCCGATCAACCTACCATGAATGATGAAATGAGATGAAAACCCGATCAACCTACCATGAATGATGAAATGAGATGAAAACCCGATCAACCTACCATGAATGAAGAAATGAGATGAAAACCCGATCAACCTACCATGAACGATGAAATGAGATGAAATGCAGGTAAGAGAAGAAGGCCTGAACCCGATGAACCTACCCTGCCCAAACGAGGTCCCCTGCTCTGCTTGGTGACTCCTTCACCAGTTCAAAAGTTTTATTCAAGAATGGGGACGAAATGTATTTCGCAGCAAAACAAATAAATCCCGTTCGTTGCCTAAGAGACCCAATTCGGTACGGCGTTCCTAAGGGAGGCAGCAGGGAAGCCCAACAAAGTTACGATCCAGCCTAATTTATGGGGGATTCGGTACTCCGTCACCACAGATCCAGCACAAGAACATCGCTACCTGTAGGAAACAAAATCGATTCGTCGTCATCAACACGAACCAACGACATGTGTGCACACAATTTCTTCCCGCCGTTGCATCAATCAACCAAGAAAGGAAAAAAAAAAAAAA
>NW_021247747.1:0-1329 GCF_002162155.2 Triticum dicoccoides | reverse complement strand
CTAGGCCACTGACAGTGGGCCCCAGGGCTTAGTCAGAGCTAACCAGCCCGGGTCAACGCGGGATTAGTCCCTGTGTCACTGACCAGTGGACCCCACTGGTCAGGTTTGACCCGGGGCAGCCCTGTTGACTTGCTGACGCAAGCATGACGCAGTGCTGATGTCATAAAGTATTTTCTGGATTTAATTATATTCAGGAAATTCCAGAAAATGCCTAAAACTTCAATAAATCATAGAAAATTAACCGTAACTCCAAATTAAATAATTTATATATGAAAAATTATCAGAAAAATTCAAGGAATCCATCTGTACCATTTTCATGCATGTTAGAACAACTTATAGCTGCTGTTTAGCACAAATCAATTAAAGGGCATTTAAATAATCACATATGGAGTTTGAATTTGAATCTTGTATTCAAACCAACTTCATTTAACTTGTTGCTAGATGCATTAGCCCAAAACACATTCATTTTGCTATGTCATGATCATGCATCATATTGTGCATTGCATTGATCGTGTCTTTTCTGTATTTGCCGGTATTTGTCCCCTCTCGATAGACGTGTACCGATGATGTGATCGTTGACACTGATGAAGACTCAATGTTATCTTCAGAAGTGCCAGGCAAGAAAAAACCCCTTGTTCATTCCGATACAATCCTACTCTCTCGCTCCTGCTCTCTTTTACTGCATTAGGACAACACCGATTCATCTGTTACTTGCTGCGGTAGCTGAACCCCTTTATCCTTTGCATGACCTGTCATTGCCACAGTAAATAGATGAAACCCACTAGTATGAGTAGGAGTTGTTTGAGCCCTGATGTGCCTACTCATTTATGTTTGTTGTCATGCCTGCTACTGCTTAGAGTTGAGTCGGGTCTGATTCATCGGGGATGAATCAGAGGCGTGTGAACATGTCCTACTATGTGTGAGCTAAGTGTGTGAACACGATTTGGTAAAAGGTGTCGGTGAGAGGCCATGTAGGAGTACATGGTGGGTTGTCTCATTGAAGCCGTCCTTAGGAACTGAGTTCTGTGTTTGTGATCCATGATTCAGCTACTACCATGCATTGGGCCCTGAAATATGACCCCGCTCGACTTCTTATTCACCCTAGTCCTCTGTCCAGGAGTTGCAAGTAGTTTCTGGTGTTTGTAGCTTACTGGAGGCCGTGGACAGCGCTGACCGTAGGGGTGGGCTGTGATGCGGTAGGTACGTGGCACGGTGTACCGGATGCCCGTTTGGTATCTCGGGAACCCTGTTCACATCGTTTGGGGCTGTGAGCGAAACTCCGGCCGGATCTCCTCATGGATGGAACCCGAATAGGCGATAAACCTGGAC
>NW_021247746.1:0-535 GCF_002162155.2 Triticum dicoccoides | reverse complement strand
GGAATGAACTACGATAGTAAGCTCCAAAACATGAGCTGGTTCTGCTACAAACATGTGAACACGCTGTCCCAGACAAACATGACCACGTGGTAGTCTTATAATAAAACACTACCGAGTTCAGGTGGGGAACCATCATTAATGACATCGAAGTCTCCACGCGTGGAAGTCCAAAGAGTTCACCTTGGACAGACTCCTTTATCTTTGAACAACTCAATCAGTGGCTTGGTGTGCTCAGAACACATATGGAATGAAGGTTGCAAGTCTCCAGACCACAGAATACTTCGCACGTATGCATGACTGACTTGAGATGATTCCAGAGGAAGCAAAACTAACTTTCTCAAATCCACGGCGGCAACTTTCACCAAATGCACGTGTATAAGAGGAAGTCACTCCTTTCATCAAACAAATATTTCATGAGTTAGCATGAAGAAATGCTTTCAAAAGTTTCCAACACTAGCTTAATGTCCAACAAAATCATGGAGGAGATAAGGATGTTGTCAATGGGCTCATCAACAATTCATCTGGGTTTCCTTTT